>NC_057813.1:506772068-506786300 GCF_018294505.1 Triticum aestivum
GTGCCAAGCACGGCGGTGCGGTGAGGTCGAGGGGAGGGTGCAGGCAGGGGAGGAATACTGGGCCAGTGGTCGCTGGCGTTTCGAGGAAGATCGTCAACACTGACTGGCTGGAGGTAGATGAAGGCGATCTGCCCGGTCGTTGTACATCAGACGGTGCAGAAAAAATGGACTGACCTATTTGCTTTCAGTCGACTGTTATTTTCATAGAATCATGTAGTAATTGAGTGTGCCATGCATGTTGTAGAGCTATCATATGTCTCCCATCATTTATTTCTCACCAACCTGCTATCTGCTACCTTTACACTGTACTAATTGTGCACACACTTCACCCATACTCACACTATTGTTTTTTTATGCATGTGTATTTTAGACACTGACGCAGTGTTGATGAATGCAGAAAAGAAAAGACAGAAGTCACTCCAGTGTAATTCAAAGATAAGCACTAAGCGTTTCAGCGCTCTAATGGGTACAGTGTCAGCAGTTGGAGACAGTAAACGTAGCTTTGCAGTTGATGATCTCAGTTGCCACACACAACCATCCCAGGTGCTTGCTTTAACTTCGCGCTGTCAAATGTGGTTTCATGTTGCATATGGTGTCTAGCTTGTATTGCTTCCAATTTGGTTAAATTGCATTTGCTTACTTTACACATTATACCTTTGATAATGACATGCCTTCCTGTTTTTGATACATACTACATATGTCTATTAACCATGTTTGTACATCAAACTAATGCTCTTTTGTATCCCTCGTCAATCACTTATGATGAGACAGTCACCCGGGTGGGTTACTTTGAGAGGCCCTACTCGTTTAAACAATGCAGTGTCATCCTCCCCACATGATTCTCAAGAAACAGCAAGGCTAAATGAAGATAGTCAACGTAGCTCTCTAGTTGATCACCGCAATTCCCCCACACCACCATCGCAGGTGCTTGCTCTTACTTGGCAGTGTGATATGTGGTTGCATGTATGGTGTCTACCTTGTAATGCTTCTAATTAGGGTAAATTGCATCTGCTTAGTTAACACATTATACCTATGAATATGACATGCCTTCTTGTTTTTGGTACATACTACGTCTTTCTATTAACCATGTTCTTACATCAAACTACTTTTCTTGTGTATCCCTCATCAATGCTCCTAATTTGTTAAATTGCATCTCCTTAGCTTACACATTATACATGTGAATATGACACGCCTTCCTGGTTTTTGGTACGTATTACATCTGCCTATCACACCATGTTCTTACATCAAACTACTATTCTTGTGTATCCTGCGTCTATCGCTTATGATGAGACAGTCACGCGCGTGGGTTAATATGAGACACAATACTCTTATAAAGAATGCAATTTCATCCTCTCCACATGATTCTCAAGAAATAGCAAGCCTAAATGAAGATATTGAACGTTGCTCTGTACCTGAAGACGACACTTCCCCTACACCACCATCACAGGTGCTTGCTCCAACTTCGCAGTGTGATATGTAGTTGCATGTTGCATACGGTGTCTACCTTGTAATGCTTCTAATTAGGGTAAATTGCATCTGCTTAGTTTACACACTATACCTGTGAATATGACATGCCTTCCTATTTTTGGTACACACTACATCTATGTGTTAACCTTGTTCTTACATGAAACTACCTCTCTTCTGTATCCTACATCAATCACTTACGATGAGTCACCTTTATTTGTTGCATATTGCATATTATTTCTAGCCTGTTGGCATGTATTGCTTCTAATTTGGTCAAATACATTTGTTAGGGCACCCTTTTAATTTGGCAGAGTGATATTGGTTTCATCTTTCATATGGGTTCTAGCTTGCATCGGTTCTAACAAGTTCAAGCACCTCGTGCTTAGTTTACACTTTATACATCATACATGTCAATATGTCACGCCATCCTGTTTTTCATACATATTCCATCCTCCTATCATGTGGCCGCCTTACATGAAAGTAGTGTTCATCAGTATCATGCATCAATAAGTTCTGAAGAGCAAATTTTATTCCTTTTTCTTGTGGGTTTGACTTGAAAAGGCAAAATCAAGAAAGAGGAAGGAAAAGAGTAAGGAAGGTGTTGATGGTGGTCCTCTGCAGCAACATAAACGGAGCATCTATATCGATTCTCCTTGTACTGATAGTGCATTACATGGTCCAAGTCTCCGCTCCCCTACTCCACCATCCAAGGTGCTTGCTCTAACTTGGCAGTATGATATCTGGTTGCATGTTGCATATGGTATCTATCTCGTATTGCTCCTAATTAGTGTAAACTGCATCTGCTTAGCTTACACACGATACATGTGAATATGACACGCTTTCCTGTTTTTGGTACATACTATATCTATCTATCACACCATGTTCTTACATGAAACTACTCTTCTTGTGTATCCTGCATCAGTCACTTATGATGGGACACCTTTAAGTTGGCAGTGTGATATTGGTTTGCATCTTGAATATGATTTCTAGCATGTATTGCTTCTAGTTTGATGAACGCCACCTATGACGAGACAATTTTAACTTGGCAGAGTGATATTGATTGCACCTTCCATATGGTGTCTTGCAGTGTTTCTAATTTGTTGAAGTGCTTTCTGCTTAGTTACCACATCATAGGTGTGAATATGTCAAGCCGTCCATTTCTTCGTACGTATTCCATCCTCGTATCATGACTTTGCCTTTCATCAGAGTAGTGTTTGTCAGTATCATGCATGAATAAGTTCTGAAGAGCGAAAGATATTCCTTTTTCTTGTCGGTATGACCTCACAATGCAAAATGAATAAAGATGAAGGAAATTGGCAAGGCATTGGATGATGGTTGTCCTTCTGAGCAACCGAAACGGAGGTTCTCTATAGATTCTACTCTGCCATCCTCCCAACAAGATTCGCAAGACAACGCAAGGCTAGACAGTCAACGTAGCTGTGTAGATGATGAGCACATCTCCCCTACTCCACCATCACAGGTGCTTGCTCTAACTTGGCACTATTATATGTGGTTGCATGTTGCGTATGATGTCTTACATCAAAGTAGTGTTCGTATGTATCATGCATCAACCAGTTATGCAGAGCTAATTTTATTCATCTTCTTGTGGTTTTGACTTCATAAGGCAATATCAGAAAATAGGGAGGAAAAGAGTAAGTTAGGGGATGTTGGTGATACTCCGCACCGACGCAAATAGAGACTCTCTAGATTTGCCACTGCTACTACTAATGAAGTTGAAGTCCCAAGTCTACATGATGAGTTCATCTCCCGCACTCCACCATCGGAGGTGCTTGCTCTAAGTTGACAGTGTGATAATTGGTTTCATGTTGCATATGTTGTCTAGCCTGTATTTCTTCTATTTTGATTAAATTGCACCTGCTGAGTTTATACGTTATACATGTGCATATGACATGGCTTTCTGTGTTTATAATACACTTCATCTATCTATCATACCATGTTCTTACATGAAAGTACTGCTGTTGTGTATCCCGCACCAGTAACTCATGATTGGACACTTTTAACATGGCAGTTTGATAGTGGTTGCATCTTGCATTGATTTCTATGTTGTATTGCTTCTAATTTTTCGAATTGCCACTTATGACAAGACACTTTTAACTTGGCAGAGTAATATTGGTTGCATCTTTCATATGGTGTCTAGCTTGCATTACTTCTATTTTCTTGAAAATCCTTCTGCTTAGTTTGCACATCGTAGCTGTGAATATGTCATGTCATCCTGTTTTTCTTACATATTCCATCCTCATACGGTTGTCTTAGATCAAAGTATTGCTTGTTTGTATCATGCATCAATGAGTTCTGAAGAGTGATTTTATTCTTTTGTGTTGTGGGTACAGCTTGACATGGCAGAGTCAAAAAAGAGCAAGGAAAATAATATAGTAGGGAGTGCTGTTACTCGTCGGGTGAAATGGAAAAGGTTCTGCCGTCGAGATTCTGCTGGTACTTATAGTGCAGTAGAAGGTGCAAGTCCACCGGCTAAATCTACAAACACAGTATCACCTGCTCCACCAGCTGCAGTATCCGCTTCAACTGTACCAGCATCTCAACCAATTACTTGTTCGTTTGCTCCGGAACTGGCCAGTTCCCAAGATGCCTTCACACCTAACACTACTGCCGAAGCACTGCTGAGACAACAGGAATTGGCAAGATCAGATGAACCTCATGAGCATCAACACCAAGACGGTACCTGACCGAGTCAAGTTGCAGTTGCATGCTCCTTTATATGTACTCTCACAGTTTGATGTACACTAACACTTTCCATATTCGTTGTTGAACTAGCACCACAGCGCAAGCGGAAACAGACATCAGGGATAATGCTTGACAGATTAACAAAATCTAAAGGAGGAAGAATGGAGATCCATTTTGAGGCAGGTTTAAAAAGGCCACGTAATGCTACAGAGTCAGCCAAGTTAGTATCAGAGGCACCCGTTGCCGTTAGGTGTCATGCGCGTATCCTCCCAACGTGGATCTAGTATAGGAATGAGAAAGACAATACCCAGTTTAACACCTTCCTTGACCATTTATCCGTAAGTAATGTTATTCATCGTAATTAGTAATATTGTCTTGCTCTGTCCCATACTTTCTAGCTTCCTCCTAATAAGACTCACATTCTTTTTTCAAAATATGAGGTTCAAGTTGGATCCGAAAGATGATGCAACTAAACAAGCATGCACTCATGTTTTTCAGTCTGATCTGCGACAGTATCGGTACCACCTTAGAAGATCTCACTTTGAAGGCAAGGCTAACAATGAAATCGCCCCAACATCTCCAGTGGAATATATTACAGATGAAGACTGGACAGCCCTCATTGAACACTGGTGTGATCCAAAGTATCAGGTAGGCTATATGTATTTGATTAGACCACATATTGAACTTGTATTTATGTATGTGCCTTTCAAGTGTATCATCTTCTAGGCTAACTGTTTGAAGAACAAAACCAACTGTTCTTTTGGTCTTGTAGCTATATTGCACACTGTGAGGCTCTTGTAAATAGCTGCTACTTCCTTCTTTTTTTGTGCCATATTATCGTATCTATATTGACTTGTTTCAAATACAGAGGAAAGCCCGTGCAGAGCAAAAAGAACCTGAACCGAATGCAGTGCAAATCTTCAAGGATTGCCACACCAGTAAGATGAAGGGCATGAGCACACCAGCTCAAGCCGCTGTTGTAAGTCCTTACTCCTCCTGCCTTGAACTAATTGGTAGTGGGATGTGTTCATTTAACTACTTGGTTTGCAGCCAATGTCAGTTACTCTGTTCAGTTTTATACACAGTTGTCTTAACGTATCATTTCACCTTACATGGTTTAAAAGAGATGAACGATATTCTTTTGGTCTTGATCTATAATCTAGTTGTTATGTTCACGTGCGCACACAATGATAAAATAGCATGTTTGTTTTATATTTGTTTGCCCATGATATGAATGATGTCATACTATGTTCATCCTACTTTAAACCATGTCTCTTTATCCTTAGATGTCAACGAATGTGAGGAAATAGACAATATAGTAGGCATGCTACATAGACATATGTTCCGAAAGTGATTTTATTATGTAGTTGGAACTACAATGCATGCTAATGTATTACAGTAGTTCACCAAAATAAGTTATGTATAAACGTTTAACCTACTTTGTTTGTTTTTGTCTCATTAGTAACTTATCTGGTACACTAATCTACAAGTTCAAACTTTCAGGAAGCTATGGAACAAATGATTGAACAGCCACAACCACCTGAAGGTGATGAGGCTACTACATGCACAATGTCACCTCTTGCTGCAGTGCGTCAGTATCTCTCCACTAACAGTGCAAAAAGCACCTTCCTGCGTAATTCTGGGTTGGTTGTCAAGGTAACCTCGTCCAACTCGCCTACTGAACAAAATCTTCCTGCTAGACAGAGTGATATATCTGTGCTCCATACACAAGTCCAATCCCTAATGGACGTTGTTTCGGAAACAAGAATAGTGGTTGAGAAATGTCATCAAGATATGAATGGTTTTGAAACCAGACTATCAGACATTCGCTTCATTGTTGAAGAGCAATGGCGGAAAAAAGGTGGAGATCTTGCTGCTCCATCAGATTCTACAGCCTGAAACATTAGCACTCATGTCAAATGATCTGTGCTTCTATACATCTGATGGTGCTTTTGTCTGGAAGGACTGTAAACTTTATGCCAATAGGCCTTCTGTTGTATGATTGGAATTTATTTTGTTGTGATACAACATTTATGATGCTGCCACACGCTGCAGTGATTACGACGCTATTTTTGTATAGTGTAGGTTTATCTTAGTAATGTATTCGGCCGAAAGCTTTATAGGAGCCCAACATGCCAACATTCGTCGGGCCCATTCCAATTCGGCTAAAAATGATTACGGGCCAAAATTGGCATGTAGCCCACTAAAAATATCTGGGCTTAAATAAGCATAAGCTTTCAAATTTTTCTGGTAGGCCTGTGCACATAGTGGGCCTTTAACAGGTCTAAACATAATTTGGGCCCTCACTAAAAATAGGCCGTTTACAGGTGTAAATATCTCGAGCCCATAAAAACATGGGCCTTTAATAGACCGAAAGTGAGATTGGGCCCTGATTGTGCCAAATAACCCACTGGACTTAGCAGTCCGAAATGGTGGCCCATTTACGATGCGGATATTTGACAGGACGAAATTCGTACGGGCCCTAAATGCGCCGACCTAATACATGGGCCTTTAACAGGCCAGAACTTCCGTCGGGCTAGATTATTTTCATTTTTATATGGGCCGTTAATGGGCCCGATATGATGTTGGGCCACATATGGCCCATGGTTTACGTCCGGCGTTAACAGGCCGAAAATGACAACCGGCCGAAAGTGGCCCAAATCTATAGTGGGCCTCTAATAGGTCGAATGACACACATCGCCGAATATGACCCAAATCCTTCACGGTCGTTTATGGGCCGAAAGTTTTGATGGCCTGTAAATGGGTCCAAATGAAGCCGGACCTTTAACAGGCCGGAAATACACCGGGCCGTAATTTGGCCCAATTACTTAGCGGACTATTAACGGGCCAGAAGTGACCATGGGCCGCATTGATGACA
Organism: Triticum aestivum; assembly: GCF_018294505.1. Lineage (NCBI taxonomy): Eukaryota > Viridiplantae > Streptophyta > Magnoliopsida > Poales > Poaceae > Triticum > Triticum aestivum. The sequence goes on from NC_057813.1 coordinate 506,779,114, forward strand.
AGTTTAGACCAGGCCGTTGATGGGCCGATTTGACAGAGAATGTTGGGCCTTTAGCTGGGCCGGCCCATTGTGGTCTGCAAAATCTTGTGGGCCTTTAGCTGGGTCGGCCCATTATGGTCCATTAAATTTTGTGGGCCTTTAGCTGGGCTGGCCCATTATCGTCTGCTAAATCTTATGGGCCTTCGGTTGGGCCGGCCCATTTAAACTTTGTGGGCCACTTTTGGGCCGGTCCACGTGTCAACATATCATAGGCCCATCTTGACCGTTGGATGAGTGACACGTGGATCCGTCAGCCAATGAGAATTTTACACGTGGAAAATCCGCATTGGTCGTGGCTGTTAATGGGTTATCGGATCCAAAATTCGACCCGATAGCTTAACGGCGTTCTGTTACGGTGGATGCCACGTGTCGTTCACCCTTGATGAAAGCACTTTTGTGACGCGCGATTTATCGTCATGGAAGTGGACACTTCTGTGATGATAATTTTGGTAATGTCATGGAACACTTCTACAACAGCACAGGTATGACTATCTTCATTCTATCATAAATTTGTCATGGATGTACATGCATGACAAAAAAAGCGACCTACTGTGACAAACACGTATCATCACGGAAGTGTATTTTTTTGTAGTGTTAAGTTTAAGGGGGAGATACTTGATGGCATGTAGATCAACACCGCAAGCCATGTGAATGTGGAGAAGGAAATCTTCGATCCATACCGCGGGGTCTGTTGTGTCATCGTATGATTCGATGTTGAGGGGTTTAAACCCTTGTGGGAATTCATGATCCATTACTTCATCGGTGAAGAAGAGGGGGTGTGCGGCGCCTCTATGCCGGGCTATGTCACAACGCAGTCTGACTAAGTCTAGTTGGTTATGTTCGGCCTGGCCGGACTTATTATTGGTGTATCCGACATGACGGTCATCGTCATGCGCTGTGGCGCGCCCTCGTGATCCATAGATCGATCTTGGTTGTCCTGCGTTGTTTTCCAGTATGTCTCGCAGGTCCTGCGTATTGCCCCGGGCCGTGGTGAACTGGCGTGGGGGTGCGGGCTGGTATTCGGCCTGATACGCTGTTTTATCCCGGCCGCGAGGTGGCCGGTCAGCCTCGTCTTGTGCTGGTAGTGTAGGCTCTACGACCTCCTCATCTAGTTGAGGTAGCAAATTGTGCTTTGGGTAATCCTTGGTGGGGGGCTCGAGTCCGTATTCCTCGGCCGCCAGGACCTCGGTCCATCTGTCTAGGAGCAGATCTTGATCAGCTTGGAGCTGCTCCTTCTTATTTTTCAAGCTTCTTGCAATGGCTATAAGCCGGCGCTTAAAGTGCTCCTGCTCTATTGGATCTTCGGGTACGCCGAATTCATCGTCGCCGAGGCTCACCTGGTCTTCGGAGGGAGGCATATAGTTGTCATCCTCCACGTATCCGTCCGTCTCCTGTTCCTCTGGGCTGACCTGCCCGTATTCCTGTTCGGCATGTTCAAAGGTAGGCTGATCAGGGTTGTATTCCTCTTCGGCACCATCTGAGTTGTTTTGTTCTCCTATGCCGAAATTGCTATGGCGAGCCTTAGAGCGGCGCTGATGACGCCCATGCTTTGGTTTCTTCCCTAAGGGATTATCTTCTGTTGCCTCATCGCCATAGTTTTCTTTGGGGGTCTCCACCATGTATATATCATACGAAGAGGTGGTTGTCCAGCGCCTTGTGGGCGGTGGTTCCTGTTCTTCTCCCGCATCGTCATCTATACCGTTGATGTCTTCGGAGTCGAAGTCAAGCACGTCGGTCAAATCATCGACATTGGCTATTAAGTGGGTGGTGCGTGGGTAACGAATTTCTTCGTCGCCTGCTTCCCACTCGAGCCGGACATAGTTCGGATAGGAATCTCCTGTCAGAGAGAGAGACCTTAATGAATTTAGCACAACACCAAAGGGGGAGTGCTGAAAGATATCCGCGGCGGTGAACTCCATTACTGGAGCCCAATCGGACTCGATGGGCCCGGGCGCGCGCGGTTCGGAACCCTCATCCGAACACAGGTCCGGGGGTCCGGTGATGCAGATTCCCTTAACGGCGGAGTCTGCGTTCGGTTCTACCACCAAAGAGTATGCGGCCTCCATGGCGGGATCCATCCACCCGTCCTCGGACGATGCGGTCTGCCCCGGATTTAGGTCCGGAGCAGCTGCAGGGGCGATATCCCGAATACTGTCCGATAGCAGATTTAAGTCGTGCTTGTCGTGACTGTTTGGCGCTCCTGATATGGGCCCGAATCCATCGAAGATCAAGTCTCCGCGGATATCAGCCGTGTAAGTCAAGTTGCCAAACCTAACCTGATGGCCAGGGGCGTAGCTGTCGATCTGCTCCAGATGGCCAAGCGAGTTGGCCTGCAGTGCGAAGCCGCTGAATACGAAGATCTGTCCAGGAAGAAAAGTCTCGCACTGGACTGCATTGTTTATGGTTGAGGGAGCCATCGAGCCTTACAGCGATGACACAGAGGAACTCTCAATGAAAGCACCAATGTCGGTGTCAAAACCGGTGAATCTCGGGTAGGGGGTCCCGAATTGTGCGTCTAGGGTGGATGGTAACAGGAGGCTGGGGACACGATGTTTTACCCAGGTTCGGGCCCTCTCAATGGAGGTAATACCCTACTTCCTGCTTGATTGATCTTGATGATATGAGTATTACAAGAGTTGATCTACCACGAGATCATAGAGGCTAAACCCTAGAAGCTAGCTTATGGTATGATTGTTCTTGTCCTACGGACTAAACCCTCCGGTTTATATAGACACCGGAGGGGGCTAGGGTTACACAGAGTCCGTTACAGAGAAGGAGATCTAACATCCGAATCGCCAAGCTTGCCTTCCACGCAATGGAGAGTCCCATCCGAACACGGGATGAAGTCTTCAATCTTGTATCTTCATAGTCCTACAGTCCAGCCAAAGTACATAGTCCGGCTGTCCGGATACCCCCTTATCCTGGACTCCCTAAATCGCTTTTTATGATATGGAGCCGCCGCCAAGCCCTAATCTCTCTCGGGAGGGCTGATCTGAAGTCCGTTCGAGGCTCCGGAGAGGGGAATCCGTCGTCGTCGTCATCATCAGCCTTCCTCCATCACCAATTTCATATACTCACCGCCGTGCATGAGTATTCCATCGTAGGCTTCCTAGATGGTGATGGGCTGGATGAGATTTACCATGTAATCGAGTTAGTTTTGTTAGGGTTTGATCCCTAGTATCCACTATGTTCTGAGATTGATGCTGCTATGACTTTGCTATGCTTAATGCTTGTCACTAGGGCCCGAGTGCCATGATTTCAGATCTGAACCTATTATGTTTTCATGAATATATGTGAGTTCTTGATCCTATCTTGCAAGTCTATAGTCACCTATTATGTGTTATGATCCGTTAACCCCGAAGTGACAATAATCGGGATACTTACCTGTGATGACCGTAGTTTGAGGAGTTCATGTATTCACTAAGTGTTAATGCTTTGGTCCGTTACTCTATTAAAAGGAGGCCTTAATATCCCTTAGTTTCCAATAGGACCCCGCTGCCACGGGAGGATAGGACAAAAGATGTCATGCAAGTTCTTTTCCATAAGCACGTATGACTATATTTGGAATACATGCCTACATTACATTGATGAACTGGAGCTAGTTCTGTGTCACCCTATGTTATAACTTTTACATGAGGAATCGCATCCGACATAATTATCCATAACTGATCCAATGCCTACGAGCTTTTCAAATATTGATCTTTGCTTAGTTACTTTACCGTTGCTACTGTTACAATTACTACAAAACTGCTACTGTTGCTTTTGCTACTGTTACCGTTACTTCCATACTATTTTGCTCCTAAATACTTTGCTGCAGATACTAAGTTATCCAGGCGTGGTTGAATTGACAACTCAACTTCTAATACTTGAGAATATTCTTTGGATCCCCTTGTGTTGAATCAATAAATTTGGGTTGAATACTCTACCCTCGAAAACTGTTGCGATCCCCTATACTTGTGGGTTATCATTGATGTGATGGCACAAAGAGGACCGTAAGAAAGACGGGAAGTTGAGAGCGCCCGCTGATGGGTCGTAGTGGAGAAAAATCAAGAGAAAGTACTGGGAGGACTTTGCAGGTGACACAAGGAACATATGCTTTGGTTTAAGCGCGGATGGCGTTAATCCTTTTGGGGAGCAGAGCAGCAATCACAGCACCTGGCCTTTGACTCTATCTATCTATAACCTTCCTCCTTGGATGTGCATGAAGCGGAAATTCATTATGATGCCACTTCCCATCCAAGGCCCTAAGCAACCCGGCAACGACATTGATGTGTACCTAAGGCCATTAGTTGAAGACCTTTTACAACTTTGGAATGGAAAAGGTGTACGTGTGTGGGATGATAACAAACTACAGGAATTTGACCTACATGCGTTTCTATTTGTGACCATCAATGATTGGCCTACTCTCAGTAAACTTTAAGGACAGACAAACAAGGGATACCACACATGCACACACTTTTTAGATGACACCAAAAGTATACACCTGGACAAATGCATGAAGAATGTGTACCTAGTGCATCGTCGATTTCTTCCGGCCAACCATTAATGTCAAAAGAAAGGCAAGCATTTCAAAGGTGAGGCAGATCACCAGAGGAAGCCCGCCGCCTGTACCGGTGATCACATACTTGCTATGGTCAATGATTTACAAGTAATCTTTGCAAAGGGTCCCGGCGGACTATCTGTTCCGAATGACGCTGAGGGACGCGCACCCGTGTGGAAGAAGAAATCTATATTTTGGGACCTACCCTACTGGAAAGACCTAGAGGTCCGCTCTTCAATCAACGTGATGCACATGACGAAGAATCTTTGCATGAACCTGCTAGGCTTCATGGGCATGTATGGTAAGACAAAAGATACAATGGAGGCACGGGAGGACCAGCAGCGTGTGTACGTAAAAGACGGCATGCCTCCAAAGCAGTATGAAGGTCCTGCCAGCTACGCTCTTAACAAATAAGAGAAGAAAATCTTCTTTGAATGCATGGTCAGTATGAAGGTCCTGTCTGGCTTCTCGTCGAATATAAAGGTAATAATAAATATGCGAGAGAAAAAGTTCCAGAACCTAAAGTCTCATGACTGCCACGTGATTATGATGCAACTGCTTTCGGTTGCATTGAGGGGGCTTTTACCGGACAACGTTCGATTAGCCATTGTGAAGCTATGTTCATTCCTCAATGAAATCCCTCAGAAGGTGATCGATCTAGAAATCCTACCAAGGTAAAGGAGTGATGTGGCGCAATGTCTTGTTAGTTTCGAGCTGGTGTTCCCGCCATCCTTCTTCAATATCATGACGCATGTCCTAGTTCATCTAGTCGACGAGATTGTCATTCTGGGCCCTGTATTTCTACACAATATGTTCCCCTTTGAGAGGTTCATGGGAATCCTAAAGAAATATGTCTGTAACCGCGCTAGGCCAGAAGAAAGCATCTCGATGGGCCATCAAACAGAGGATGTCATTGGGTTTTGTGTTGACTTCATTCCTGACCTTAAGAAGATTGGTCTCCCTCAATCGTGGTATGAGGGGAGACTGAGTTGAAAAGGCACGCTAGGATGGGAATCAATAATATGTAGGGACGAGCATTCTTGGTCTCAAGCATACAACACAGTTCTACAGAATTCTACCTTGGTGACCCTGTATGTCGATGAACACAAGAGCATTCTGCACTCCAAACACCCGGAGCAGTGTAACGAGTGGACTACGTGTGAACAAATCAGGAAGTTCGGCAGTTGGTTGCAAACATGTCTCAGTGGTGGCAACATTGTTTCTGATGAGCTGTACTTGTTGGCCAGGGGACCATATTCGACTGTATTGACTTACAAAGGGTATGAGATAAATGGGAATACATTTTACAAGATCACCCAAGATCAAAAGACCACCAACCAAAATAGTGGTGTCCGCTTTGATGCAGCAACCAAGAGGGGAAAGGACAGATATTATGGTTACATAGTGGACATATGGGAACTTGACTATGGACATGATTTTAAGGTCCCTTTGTTTCAGTGCAAATGGGTCAATCTGTCAGGAGGCGGGGTACAGGTAAACCCACAGTAAGGAATTACACCAGTGGATCTGAACAATCTTGGGTGCACAGACGAATCATTCGTCCTAGCCAAATGATGTGGCGCATGTTTTCTATGTGAAGGACATGTCTACCAAACCGAGAAAAAGAAAAGATAAGGAAGCGAATACATCATACGATGAGCCAAAGCGCCACATAGTTCTTTCAGGAAAAAGAGACATCGTGGGATTGGAGGGCAAGACAGATATGTCTGAAGATTATGAAAATTTTCATGAAATTCCTCCCTTCAAAGTCAAGGCTGACCCAAGCACCCTGTTAAATGATGAAGATTATCCATGGTTACGGCGTAATAAGCAAAGGACACAAGCGAAGAAAAAGTGAATACTTTCTCTCCACGACTATTATGATGATGCCTTTGATCTAGAATATCACTCCATTACATGTGAAGAAATGAAATGCCTTTTGTAACAAATGAGTTTCCGTCCGAATCCTCATACTTCGAAAGAGATTGGCCATTTTGTACAAGAAGTGCATCCAGTTTTTTCCATAACCCTCTCAACTTTTTAGCACATGCTATGTGGGTGAAATGATGATACCATGCCAACTTTCAACCATTTCAGAGTTCATTTGTAGTGCTTTTCAATTTCAGGGTCATGTAGCTCAAAAAATCAGTAAATGCATGAAAAATAACAAATGAAGTCACAAAGGGTTGAAAACTGATGATGTGGCTTTGAATGGTGCATTTTGAACACATAAATAGTCTGGTGTTCAAATAAGTTCAAAAAATGAAATCCCTTTGTAACAGATGAGTTTTCGTGTGAAACCTTGATACTTCGAAAGAGCTTGTCCATTTTGTACATGAAGTGCATCCATATTTTGCCATAACCCTCTCAACTTTTTAGCACATGCTATGTGGGTGAAATTATGATACCATGCCAACTTTCAACCTTTTAAGAGTTCATTCGTAGTGCTTTTCAATTTCAGGGTCATTTAGCTCAAAAAATCAGTAAATGCATGAAAAATAACAAATGAAGTCACAAAGGGTTGAAAACTGATGATGTGGCTTTGAATGGTGCATTTTGAACACATAAAAAGTCTGGAGTTCAAATAAGTTCAAAAAATGAAATCCCT
>NC_057813.1:506786587-506795048 GCF_018294505.1 Triticum aestivum
GCATCCAGACTTTTCCATAACCCTCTCAACTTTTTAGCACATGCTATGTGGGTGAAATGATGATACCATGTCAACTTTCAACCTTTTAAGAGTTCATTTGTAGTGCTTTTGAATTTCAGGGTCATTTAGCTCAAAAAATCAGTAAATGCATGAAAAATAACAAATGAAGTCACAAAGGGTTGAAAACTGATGATGTGGCTTTGAATGGTGCATTTTGAACACATAAAAAGTCTGGAGTTCAAATAAGTTCAAAAAATGAAATCCCTTTGTAATAGATGAGTTTTCGTGTGAAACCCTGATACTTCAAAAGAGATTGTCCATTTTGTACACGAAGTGCATCCAGATTTTGCAATAACCCTCTCAACTTTTTAGCACATGCTATGTGGGTGAAATTATGATACCATGCCGACTTTAAACCTTTTAAGAGTTCATTTGTAGTGCTTTTCAATTTCAGGGTCATTTAGCTCAAAAAAATCAGTAAATGCATGAAAAATAACAAATGAAGTCAGAAAGGGTTGAAAATTGATGATGTGGCTTTCAATGGCGCTTTTGGAACACACAAAAAGTCTGGAGTTCAAATAAGTTCAAAAAAATGAAATCCCTTTATAATAGATGAGTTTTCGCCTGAAACCCTAATACTTCGAAAGAGATTGTCCATTTTGTACACAAAGCGCATCTAGTTTTTGCTGTAGCCCACTCAAGTTTTTAGCACATGTTGTGTGGGTGAAATCATGATACCATGCCAAGTTTCAACATCTTAAGAGTTCATTTGTATTGCTTTTCAATTTAAGGGTCATTTAGCTCAAAAAAATCAGTAAATGCATGAAAAATACCAAATGAAGTCAGAAAGGGTTGACAATTGATGATGTGGCTTTTAATGGTGCATTTTGAACACAAAAAAAGTCTGGAGTTCAAATAAGTTCAAAAAAATGAAATCCCTTGTAATAGATGAGTTTTCGTCTGAAACCCTGATACTTTGAAATAGATTGTCCATTTTGTACACAAAGTGCATCCAGCTTTTGCCGTAACCCTCTCAACTTTTTAGCACATTCTATGTGGGTTGATGATACCATGCTAACTTTCAACCTTTTCAGAGTTCATTTGTAGTGCTTTTCAATTTCAGGGTCATTTAGCTCAAAGAATGAACTAATAGCAAAAAGAATGAAATAATAGCAAAAAGAATGAACGAAAAATAATCAATTAAAATATTCTATTATGATCAACTAAAACAAAAGTATAATATTCTTCAATAGCAAAAAGAATCAACTACAAAGCTTTTATAAAACTCCAATAGCAAAAGGAATCAACTAAAAAGCTTTTATAAACCTCTAGTATTATTGAAACTAAAATTATATAAAATTTATGCAACTAAAATTATCAAAGTATTTTTTGTTCAAAACATTAAAAGCAAGAAGAATTTTCATAAAGAATTTTTTTGTTAGTAACTTTAATAGCAAAAAGAATTATCATAAAGAATTTTTGTTAGAAACTAAAATAATAAAATCTGTTTTTGAATATAATGATAAAACACAGTAACATGAAATAGTAGGAAAAAGAATCACTCCAAAATCTATTTTTATAGTAAAGTTAATAACAAAGTAGTGATTCACACAAATTTCAAAGAACTCAAATTTAAATTATTCAAATTTGAAAACTAATGGCACTAATAGAAAGTTTACAAGTTTTGTGACCTAAACAAGAATTAAAAAATAAAGCAAAAAAACAAAAGAAAATAAATAATGCAAAAAGCGAAACAAAACTCTGGAAAAAATGCCACCTACTGGGCCATCGCGGCCTGAATATGACTAGAAACCCCATTGGGCCAGGATTCAGGCCTGCAGCAGGCCCAGCAGGCCCAAAGGAAGAGAGACAAGTTTAGTCCAGTAGGCCCGGAATAGTGAGGAGTTCAAATGGGATGGCATAGTAGTGCTTATAAATGAAGGAAATATGCCATAGAGGCAATATTAAAGTTGTTATTTATATTTCCTTATATCATTATAAATGTTTATTATTCATGCTAGAATTGTATTAACCGGAAACATAGTACATGTGTGAATACATAGACAAAACATAGTGTCCCTAGTATGCCTCTACTTGACTAGCTCGTTAATCAAAGATGGTTATGTTTCCTAGCCATAGACATGTGTTGTCATTTGATAAACGGGATCACATCATTAGGAGAATTATGTAATGGACAAGACCCATCCCTTAGCTTAGCATTATGATCGTTACAGTTTCATTGTTACTACTTTCTTCATGACTTATACATGTTCCTCAGACTATGAGATTATGCAACTCCCGAATACCGGAGGAACACCTTGTGTGCTATCAAACGTCACAACATAACTGGGTGATTATAAAGATGCTCTACAGGTGTCTCCGAAGGTGTTTGTTGGGTTGGCATAGATCGAGATTAGGATTTGTCACTCCGTGTATTGGAGAGGTATCTCTGGGCCCTCTCGGTAATTCTCATCACTATAAGCCTTGCAAGCAATGTGACTAATGAGTTACTTGCAGGATGAAGCATTATGGAACGAGTAAAGAGACTTGCCGGTAACAAGATTGAACTAGGTATGATGATACTGATGATCAAATCTCGGGCAAGTAACATACTGATGACAAAGGGAACAACGAATGTTGTTATGCGGTTTGACCAATAGAGATCTTTGTAGAATATGTAGGAGCCAATATGAGCATCCAGGTTCCGCTATTCTTTATTAATCGGAGATGTGTCTCGGTCATGTCTACATAGTTCTCAAACCGGTAGGGTCCGCATGCGTAATGTTTGATGACGATTTGTATTATGAGTTATGTGTTTTGATGACCGAAGTTTGTTCGGAGTCCCGGATGAGATCACAGACATGACAAGGAGTCTCGAAATGGACGAGACATAAAGATTGATACATTGGAAGGCTATATTCGTACACCGGAATGGTTCCGAAGAAGTGCGGGTATTTTCCGGAGTATCGGGAGGTTACCGGAACCCCCCGGGGAGTTGATGGGCCTTAGTGGGCCTTAGTGGGAAGGAAAGGCAGCAGCCAGAGGTGGCGCCCCCCCAAGCCCTGTCCGAACTGGACAAGGGGTTGGTGAGGGAGTCCTGGACTAAAGGGTCCTCGGACAGCCGGACTATATACATTGGCCGGACTGTTGGACTATGAAGATACAAGATAGAAGACTTTGTCCCATGTCCGGATGGGACTCTCCTTTGTGTGGAAGGCAAGCTTGGCGATTCGGATATGTAGATTCCTTTCTCTCTAACCGACTTTGTACAACCCTAGCCCCCCCCCCACTAGTAGAAAAACCCCTATTAGTCCCGGTTGGTGAGGGCCTTTTGTCTCGGTTCTTGAACCGGGACTAAAGGGTCGTTACTAATGCCCTAGACCTTTAGTCCCGGTTCTAACACGAACTGGGACAGATGGGCCTCCATGTGCCGGTGCGCCAAGCCTAGGCAGGAGGGACTTTGGTCCCGGTTGGTGGCACCAACCGGGACCAAAAGGCATCCACATGTCAGCATTTCAGTGGCTGGGGTTTTTGTTTTTTTAAAGGGGGGGTTGGGGGTTTTGGGGAGTTAATTTAGGTGTTTCATATATTGTGTTAGCTAGCTAATTAATAGAGATAAGTGTCCTCTCTTATGTCCGTGCTTGGTCGACGCTACGTACTGTACATAGAGAGGCCCTCGACACGCTAGCTAGTAAGAAAATGAAGGAAACCATTAAGTACAGAAGTTCGTCATGCATACCGAGAGAAGTGATCGATCGACCTCTCCTTCTCCGAGAGATTGGTCGAACAACACATTTTGGTATTATCTACCCGACGCTATTGGCTACATACATATACAATATGTAAGATTTCTTACAATCCCCTAGCATTTCAAATCAACTTCCACATGGTATTCTCTGGCTTTATTGATGACGTGGTCAAGAAAGAATCCTGCCAATTGCTCTTGAATTGCTTTCATGGGATCTTGTTCTAGGAGTTCATTCCGCATCTACCATGTCTAATTTGAAGAAGGGGGTTAATACATATATGAACGAAACTCAACAGAAATGATGGTGTAATAAAATGAAATTGTGAATATTATTGCTTACGCACTTCATATTGTCTTTTAGAGTAGCCCCGCTTTTTTTTCAAAGTCGCGTTGCAGATGAACTCACACACGTAGTATCCACAGAAATTATTCCCTTCTTCCTACCACAAGCACCTTACGAGAAATAGAGGTCAATCAAACTAATAATGAAGCATTATAAATGGCATTGATGAAAGTATAGCTATAGAATAAACGGGAGATGCGCGCAACTAGCTAGCTAGTAGTACTTACTTTCGGGTATGTATATCGCAGCTCCTTCGGCAGTCCCGGAGCTTCTGCAGTGAACTGTTTCCCAACCCTGCAAGACAAAGAAAATAATTATTATTACTTGATATATCAGGAAATGAACAAAAAGTTGCCGATATGGTGCGATAATGATCGATTGAACTTACTTGTTGAGAAATTTAGTCATGTCCGCATAGGTTCTGGGATCTTTTCGTCTCGAGTCTAAGACGGTTACTAGTCCCCGCTCAAGCTTAATCTCCAGAAGAACATAGTGGAAGCTGCGCACGCATGTATAACTCATCAATTACATTACTATAACCTCGCTCGAGTAATAAGGGAAACCGAATATGCACACGATAGTAACACGCACTCGAAGTTGTAAGGAAAGAGTATTAAATCTTTGTTTTGATTTTTGATCAACGATTGTAGCAAGTTGGCCTCGGCCTCTTCGGCATTCTTTTTAACCTAAAATTCATCTATGATATTTGTGTTAATGAACCCAATATCATACATTTCTTGTTTTTTGCACTCGACGATCCTCAATCAGCATAATATAGTGAGGATAATTAATTATAAATACAGGCAATGAAAGAGCCGAGCTATATATAGAGATTTAATGAGAGAAATACTACTTACAGACAATGGAAAAAGACCGTTAATTTATCGAGGGCCTTTTGATTGAAGAACTCGAAGAACTCCTCAAATGGAATAGGCAACAGATCAGTTCCAACGAGGTCGTGCTCCTCTTTAATTCTCAGATACAAAGTATTCGTCCCCCCAGACCCTCTGCAGGTTTTCATGTACCAATTATGGAATCTTCGCATCATCATTGTTAGAGATTTTTCATCTTTGACGAGAGGCTTCCCGTACTCGTATCTGTGTTCGTCCACCTCCAAGAAATCAAAATGTACATCGTCAGGCAGGTAATCTCTAAGATTGCTATAACCGGGCACCGTCCTCGGAGCAATAGTGACGATGTCGCTAGACACATTGAGCGGGGGGCATGATTGCTTTGCTTGTTCGCCGAGCTGGGCAATTTTTTTCCCAGCTGCTCGTTCTTTTAACCTTTGATCACTGACAGTACTTCCCGACCGCTCCGCTTCGAGATATGCCTTTTCAGTAATGCGCTCATAGTTGGTTTTCGACGGAGACTTTGGTGGTTTCCTCAGGGCATCGATAGTTTGCTTTGCTTTCACCGGATCTAACTTCTCCTCTGGAGGTGGATGTCTCTTTGCTTTCAACAATTCAAAGAAATCCTTCACTTCGGTCCGCACGATCTTCGCGTTTTCCTCCTCGGTCCTCTCGTACGGTAACTTCTCTAGAGGCTTGAGAGATGGACCGTATCTGTATTGCCTCCCGCCTCTGGCTGTACTGCTAGACACCGGAGCAGACGGAGCGGCTACGGCCGTCTTCTTTCGTGCTTGCTTACGAGGCGGAGGAGAAGGACTACGACGCGGCAGAGCAGCCGGGGTGGCAGCGGGTCTCTTCTGCCCTTACTAGCGAGACAGAGAAGGAGGAGGCTGCTGGCTGCTCGGGCGCGCCGGCGTAGGCGGAGAAGGAGGCGGAGTGCCGCCACGCGCCGGAGAAGGAGGCTGAGTGCCCTGATCGTCACTCGCCGGAGGAGGAGGTGGTGGAGGAGGCGGAGTGCCTTGACTCACAAGAGGAGGAGGAGGCGGAGGCGTCCAGTTCAGAAGGTTGATGAACTCCTTCCACCATAGGCATGGAGTCTTCAGAGCAGAACACATCCGAGTCTCCCGTTCACCGGTGGGGTGGTCAAGATGGAGGTTCTCAAATCCCTCCATTATTTCGTCCACTGTCACCCTAGCATATCCTTCTGGAATCGGACGACAGTGAAAAGTTGCACCGGGTTCAGAAGGTCGAACAGAGCCGACAACCGCCTTGACTTTTAAGTTCTACCATTGCGTCATAAGGTGGCAATTTTGAGACTCCACGATAGCATCCACGGGGTAGCTAGAAGGAGCCATCAAGACATGCTCCGGCTGAAGCAGCTCGGTGGAAGCCACGCTACTTCTCTGCTGAGATGGCGGGGTAGCTTCGGGGGAAGCTTCGGCAGTTCGTTTGCTGCCATTTGCTTCTCGTTCCTCTATCGCTTGTATACTTGCATGCAGCGCCAGCAGTTCGGTCTGCTGCACTTTCTTCCTCCTCTCCTGTCATTTGTAACTGCTTGCGTCCGGAAACCCAGCCTACCATGGAACGGAGCCTAGCGTGCCTCATGTCCGTCCAGGGTGCTCAGGATTCCCGAGGGCCATTGTGAGCTCGTCGTTCTCTCTGTCTGGAATGAACGTCCCTTCCTGGGCTGCATCGATATAGTGCCGAAGCCTCTTGACTGGTATTATCAATTGCTCGTCCGTCCAACAACACTTCCATGATACAGGGTCCAAGGTTCCGCCAGCCCCGAAGAACCAAGTCCGGCAACGGTCTGGCCAGTTCATTGTCTCTGGTTCGATCCCTTTATCAAGCAGATCATTCTCAGCCTTGCCCCACTTAGGCCGGGCATTGAGGTAGCCACCTGACCCCGTGCGATGGTGAAGCTTCTTCTTCGCAGCATTTTGCTTGTTTGTCGCCGACATCTTCTTACTCTTTTCCGATGTCTTATGGGCCACAAATGCAGGCCATTGATCTTTGATCTTCTCATATTTGCCGATGAATTATGGTGTCTCTTCTTTGTCGACGAACTTTTTTCAGCTCATTCTTCCACCTCCTGAATAGGTCTGCCATCTTCTTAAGAGCATGAGACTTGATTAATTGCTCTTTAACTGGCTTCTCCGGATGCTCCTCTAGCGGTAGGGTGAAATTTGCCTTCAGCTCAGTCCAAAGATCATCTTTCTACATATCATTGACATAAGACACCTTAGGGTCTTTGTTCTTAGGCTTATACCATTGGTGGATGCTGATCGGGATCTTGTCCCTAACAAGAACCCCGCACTGAGTAGCAAATGCGTCCTTTGTCCGGATGGGTTCAATCGGTTGGCCGTCGCGCGCGATTGCTGTGATCTCAAACCTTTCATCTAAGCGCAACTTTTTCTTCGGGCCTCATCTCTTTACCGAAGTTGTGCTCGATCCGGAGGGCTAGAAAAAAGAAGAAAGACGAGAGTTAATTAATATGTGTACACATATACCAAAACAATGAATGCATCAATTAGCTAGTCAGCACAGGATTAACTAATATATATACCTGGCCGGACTCGGTTCGGTCACTGGAGCCGTCATCATGGTCTCCTTCTTGCACCGTCATTGGGTCAGCGGAGCCATCATAATCATGTCTTTCCTCCTCAATTCTTCGTTCACCATAGCCTGCTTCTTCACCCTGTTCTTCCATACCATCATTGTCGTTAAGTTATCAGAAGATATCACCTCCGGCTAAGATTATTTCCCCCAACACCTCTTCTGCTTCGTTGTCTCGTATGTGCTCCATTGTTTTTGCAAATATTACAACATGGCCATTATTACACAAACATGACAGCAGGTGGATATATTAGTGGCAAACATAGACCGAGCTTATTCCGGGTTTGGGGTGGCCTCGGCAATGCTTCAAGGGTAGGGGCGCGGCGGGAGGGGTATGAGACCGACATCATTTTTTTCTAGGGTTTGGGTGTCCTTGAGAGTTTTGGTCGAGCGAGAGGGGGTGGCCTCGCGAGAGTTTGTCGGGTAGGGGCGCGGCGGGAGGGGGTAGGAGACCGACATTGTTTTTTCTAGCGTTTGGGTGTCCTCGAGAGTTTTCGTACAAGTTATCACAGTCGAGAGGGGGTAATATCGACAACGACGACATACATACACGGGAAAATATTGTTATCGGGGGTATATCGACCCCCCCCATGTGTTGAAGTTATCGGGAGGGGGTTATATCGACAACGACGACATACGTACATGGGAAAATAATATTATCGGGGAGGGGGTATATCGACCCCCCTCGTGTTGAAGTTATCGGGAGGGGTATATCAACGACGACAGACCCGATAAAACATAAGAAAACAAAGAAGAAGTAAAAAGAGGAGAAGAAGAAAGGAATAGATCGAGGAGAAGATCGAAGAAAAAAAGAAGAAAAAATATAGGAGAAGAAGAAAGGAATAGAGGAGAAGAAGAATCTATTTTTTCTTCTTCTCCTCTATTCCTTTCTTCTTCTCCTCT
>NC_057813.1:506796301-506829024 GCF_018294505.1 Triticum aestivum
CCGGGACCAATGCCCCCTTTAGTCCCGGTTGGTGCCACCAACCGGGACCAAAGGCCAGTTCCTTTGGTCCTGGTTGGTCGCACCAACTGGGACTAAAGGAGGGCATTGGTACCGGTTGGTGCCACCAACCGGTACCAATGCCCTACTTTAGTCCCGGTTGGTGCCACCAACCGGGACCAAAGGCCCCTGCGCTGCCCGCGTCACGGCCAAAGTTTAGTCCCACCTCACTAGTTGAGAGGGGCTCGAACTGGTTTATAAGCCCCGCTGCGGCTACCCTCTCGAGCTCCTCTCAAATGCAGGCTTACGGGCTTAATCTCACACTGTGCTTCCTGTGGGCCTACTGGGCCTTCTGCGGGCCTGAATCCTGGCCCAGGTTGGGTTTCTAGTCGAATTCAGGCCGTGGTGGCCCAATAGGTGGCTGTTTTTTTTATTTGTTTCCAGTTTTTTTGTTTTGTTTTTTGCATTATTTATTTTCTTTTGTTTTTTTATTTATTTTTTAATTCTTTTTGCTTTTAGGTCACAAAAATTATAAACTTTCTGTTAGTGCCATTACTTTTCAAATTTGAATAGTTAAAATTTGAATTCTTTGAAATTTGTGTGAATCACAAGTTTGTGATTAACTTTACTATAAAAATAGTTTTTTTAGTTTTTTTGCATTATTTATTTTCTTTTATTTTTTGCTTTATTTTTTAATTCTTTTTTATTTTAGGTCAGCAAAATTATAAACTTTCTGTTAGTGCCATTAGTTTTAGAAAAATTATTTTGTTTTTTTTTGTTTTCTTTGTTGCTTTATTTATTTTAATTTGTTTCAACTTACAACAAAATACTTATTGTTGCTATTTTTATTTATTTTATTAATGTTTATGTTTAATTATTTTTCTTTTAAGTCACAAAAATTATAAACTTTCTATTAGTGCCATTAGTTTTCAAATTTGAATAGTTAAAATTTGAATTCTTTGAAATTTGTGTGAATCACAAGTTTGTGATTAACTTTACTAAAAAATGAGCATAGATGCGCCTATAGAGAAAATTCAACCTAAATCCATAATAAATTTCTATGAATTTCAGAGAAATTCAGTATGAATTTAGGTCAAATTCCCTGTATAAGGGCATCTATTTTCACTTTGAGTGGAGCTCAACAAGGAAGAGAGGGAGGCGCTTATAAACTGGTGTGAGCGCCCTTTGGTTGGCGAGGTGAGACTAAACTCTGACCGCAACGAGGACCAACCCTTTAGTCCCGGTTTGTGGCACAAACCGGGACTAATGGTCATGGGCCATGGGCGAGGCGCATTGGTCCCGGTTCGTGCATGGAACTGGGACCAAAAGGTCCAGACCAACCGGGACCAATGGCCCACGTGGCTGCCCTCTTCAGTGTTCTTGGTGAGAACATAGTTGACAAGGAGCAAACCGGGATTAATGGCATTACGGGGGCCGAACCATAAGACATTAAAGCATTTCAAATGAACTCTGAAAAAGTTGAAAGTTGGCATGGTATCATAATTTCACCCACATAGCATGTGCATGTACAAAACGGACAATGGTATCATACTCGTCTGTTACAAAGTTGGCATGGTATCATCATAATAGTTGCGGGAGAAAGTCTTCACTTTTTCTTCGCTTGTGTCATTTGCTTATTGCGCCGTAACCATGGATAATCTTCATCGTTTATCAGGATGCTTGGGTCAGCCTTGACTTTGAAGGGAGGAATTTCATGAAACTTTTCATAATCTTCAGACATGTCTGTCTTGCCCTCCACTCCCACGATATCCCTTTTTCCTGAAAGAACTATGTGGTGCTTTGGCTCATCGTATGATGTATTCGCTTCCTTATCTTTTCTTTTTCTCAGTTTGGTAGACATGTCCTTCACATAGATAACCTGTGCCATATCATTGGCTAGGACGAACGGTTCGCCAGTGTACCCAAGATTTTTCATATCCACTATAGTCATTCCGTACTGTGGGTCTACTTGTACCCCGCCTCCTGACAGATTGAACAATTTCCACTTAAATAAAGGGACCTTAAAATCATGTCCGTAGTAAAGTTCCCATATGTCCACTATGTAACCATAATATGTGTCCTTTCCCCTCTCGACTGCCGCATCAAATCGGACACCGCTGTTTTGGTTGGTGCTCTTTTATTCTTGTTCAATCGTGTAAAATGTATTCCCATTTATCTCGTATCCTTTGTAATTCAATACAGTCAAAGATGGTCCCCTGGACAACAAGTACAGCTCATCACAAATAGTCTTGTCACCTCTGAGACGTGTTTCCAACCAACTGCTGAAAGTCATGATGTGTTCACATGTAATCCGGTCGTCGCACTGCTCCGGGTGTTTGGAGCGCAGACTGTTCTTGTGTTCATCGACATACGGGGTCACCAAGGTAGAGTTCTGTAGAACTGTGTAGTGTGCTTGAGACCAAGAATATCCGTCCCTGCATATTATTGAGTCCCCTCCAAGCGTGCATTTTCCATTCAGTCTCCCCTCATACCGCGATTTAGGGAGACCTATCTTCTTAAGGCCAGGAATGAAGTCAACACAAAACCCAATGACATCCTCTGTTTGATGGCCCATGGAGATGCTTCCTTCTGGCCTAGTGCGGTTACGGACATATTTCTTTAGGACTCTCATGAACCTCTCAAAGGGGAACATATTGTGTAGAAATACGGGCCCCAGAGTGACAATCTCGTCAACTAGATGAACTAGGATGTGTGTCATGATATTGAAGAAGGATGGTGGGAACACCAGCTCGAAACTGACAAGACATTGCGCCACATCACTCCTTAGCCTTGGTACGATTTCTGGATCAATCACCTTCTGAGATATTGCATTGAGGAATGCACATAGCTTCACAATGGCTAATCGGACGTTTTCCGGTAGAAGCCCCCTCAATGCAACTGGAAGCAGTTGCATCATAATCACGTGGCAGGCGTGAGACTTTAGGTTCTGAAACTTTTTATCTGCCATATTTTTTATTCCCTTTATATTCGACGAGAAGCTAGTCGGGACCTTCATACTAAGCAGGAATTCAAAGAAGATTTCCTTCTCTTCTTTGGTAAGAGTGTAGCTGGAAGGACCTTCATACTACTTTGGAGGCATGTCGTCTTTTTCGTGCGAACATTGCAGGTCCTCCTGTGCCTCAACTGTTTCTTTTGTCTTCCGATACACACCCAAGAAGCCTAGTAGGTTCACGTAAAGGTTCTTCGTCACGTGCATCACGTCAATCAAAGAGCGGACCTCTAGGTCTTTCCAGTAGGGTAGGTACCAAAATATAGATTTCTTCTTCCACATGGGTGTGTGTCCCTCAACGTCACTCAGAACAGCTAGTCCGCCGGGACCCGTTCCAAAGATTACGTGTAAATCATTGCCATAGCAAGTACGTGATCACCGGTACGCATGGCGGGCTTCTTCCGGTGATCTGCCTCGCATTTGAAATGCTTGCCTTTCTTTCGACATTGATGGTTGGTCGGAAGAAATCAACGATGGCCCAGGTACACATTCTTCCTGCAGCTTCCCAGGTATATACTTTCGGTGTTAGCTAAATCGTGTGTGCATGTGTGGTATCCCTTGTTTGTCTGTCCTGAAAGGTAACTGAGAGCGGGCCAATCGTTAATGGTCACGAACAACAACACCTTTAGGTCAAATTCCTCATGTTTGTGCTCATCCCACGTACATACACCGTTTCCATTCCACAGCTGTAAAATTTCTTCAACTAATGGCCTTAGATACACATCAATGTCGTTGCCGGGTTGCTTAGGGCCTTGGATGAGAACTGGCATCATAATGAACTTCCGCTTCATGCACATCCAAGGAGGAAGGTTATACATACATAGAGTCACGGGCCAGGTGTTGTGATTGCTGCTCTGCTCCCCGAAAGGATTAATGCCATCCGCGCTTATAGCAAACCATACGTTCCTTGGGTCACTTGCAAACTCATCCCAATACTTTCTCTCAATTTTTCTCCACTGCGACCCGTCAGCGGGTGCTCTCAACTTCCCATCTTTCTTATGGTCCTCACTGTGCCATCACATCAACTTGGCATGCTCTCTGTTTCTGAACAGACGTTTCAACCGTGGTATTATAGGAGCATACCACATCACCTTCGCAGGAACCCTCTTCCTGGGGGGCTCGCCGTCAACATCACCAGGGTCATCTTGTATGATCTTATACGTAATGCACCGCATACCGGGCATGCGTTTAGATCCTTGTACGCATCACGGTACAGGATGCAGTCATTAGGGCATGCATGTATCTTCTGCACCTCCAATCCTAGAGGGCATACAACCTTCTTTGTTGCGTATGTACTGTCGGGCAACTTCTTCTTCAATATTTTTAGTAGCTTCTCAAATCCTTTGTCAGGCACAGCATTCTATGCCTTCCACTGCAGCAATTCCAGTACGGTACCGGGCTTTGTGTTGCCATCTTCACAATTGGGGTACATGTTGGGGAACGTTGCAGAAAATTAAAAATTTTCCTACGGTTTCACCAAGATCCATCTATGAGTTCATCTAAGCAACGAGTCATGGGAGAGAGATTGCATCTACATACCACTTTGTAGATCTTGTGCGGAAGCGTTCAAGGGAACGGGGATGATGGAGTCGTACTCGCCGTGATCCAAATCACCGATGACCAAGTGCTGAACGGGCAGCACCTCCGCGTTCAACACACATATGGAGCGGACAACGTCTCCTCCTTCTTGATCCAGCAAGGGGGCAGGAGAGGTTGAGGAAGAAGGCTCCAGCAGCAGCACGATGGCATGATGATGGTGGAGAGGTAGTACTCCGACAGGGCTTCGCCAAGCACTCAACGGAGGAGGAGAGGTGTTGGGGAGGGGAGGGGCTGCGCCTTGGATCAGGTGTTCAGCCCTCCCCTCGCCCCTCTATTTATAGGGGAAGGGGGAAAGGGGGCCAGCCCCCTCTAGATGAGATCTAGAGGGGGGGCGGCGACCAGGGAGGGGGGCTTGCCCCCCAAGCAAGGGGGGCGCCCCCACTAGGGTTCCCCCCCCAACCCTAGGCGCATGGGCCCAAGGGGGGGGGCGCCGAGCCCTCCAGGGGCTGGTTCCCTGCCCCTTGCGGCCCAGGAGGCCCTCCGAGAGGGGTGGCCCCTCCTGGTGGACCCCCGGAACCCCTCCGGTGGCCCCGGTACAATACCGATATGCCCCCAAAACTTTCCGATGTCCGTATAACAACTTCCCATATATAAATCTTCACCTCCGGACCATTCCGGAACTCCTCGTGACATCCGGGATCTCATCCGGGACTCCGAACAACATTCGGTAATCACATACAAGTCTTCCTAATAACCCTAGTGTCACGGAACCTTAAGTGTGTAGACCCTACGGGTTCGGGAGACATGAAGACATGACCGAGATGGCTCTCCGGTCAATAACCAATAGCGGGATCTGGATACCCATGTTGGATCCCACATGCTCCTTGATGATCTCATCGGATCAATCACGATGTCGAGGATTCAATCAACCCTGTATACAATTCCCTTTGTCAATCGGTACGTTACATGCCCGAGACTCGATCGTCGGTATCCCAATACCTCGTTCAGTCTCGTTACCGGCAAGTCACTTTACTCGTACCGTAATGCATGATCCCGTGACCAACCACTTGGTCACTTTGAGCTCATTATTATGATGCATTACCGAGTGGGCCCAGAGATACCTCTCCGTCATACGGAGTGACAAATCTGAGTCTCGATCCGTGTCAACCCAACAGACACTTTCAGAGATACCTGTAGTGCACCTTTATAGTCACCCAGTTACGTTGTGACATTTGGTACACCCAAAGCACTCCTACGGTATCCGGGAGTTACACGATCTCATGGTCTAAGGAAGAGATACTTGACATTGGAAAAGCTCTAGCAAAACGAACTACACGATCTTGTGCTATGCTTAGGATTGGGTCTTGTCCATCACATCATTCTCCTAATGATGTGATCCCGTTGTCAATGACATCTAATGTCCATAGTCAGGAAACAATGACTATCTGTTGACCAATCGAGATAGTCAAACAGAGGCTTACTAGGGACGTATTTGGTCTAAGTATTCACACGTGTATTACGATTTCCGGATAATACAATTACAACATGAATAAAAGACAATTATCATGAACAAGGAAATATAATACTAATCCTTTTATTATTGCCTCTAGGGCATATTTACAACAGTCTCCCACTTACACTAGAGTCAATAATCTAGTTACATTGTGATGAATCGAACACCCATAGAATTCTGGTGCTGATCATGTTTTGCTCGCGGAAGAGGTTTAGTCAATGGATCTGCGACATTCAGATCCGTATGTACTTTGCAAATATCGATGTCTCCATCTTGAACATTTTCACGGATGGAGTTGAAACGACGCTTGATGTGCCTGGTCTTCTTGTGAAACCTGGGCTCCTTGGCAAGGGCAATAGCTCCAGTGTTGTCACAGAAGATTTTGATCGGCCCCGACGCATTGGGTATGACTCTTAGGTCGATGATGAACTCCTTCACCCAAATTGCTTCATGCGCTGCCTCCGAGGCTGCCATGTACTCCGCTTCACATGTAGATCCCGCCACGACGCTCTGCTTGTAGCTGCACCAGCTTACTGCTCCACCATTCAACATATACACGTATCCGGTTTGTGACTTAGAGTCATCCAGATCTGTGTCGAAGCTAGCATCGACGTAACCCTTTACGACGAGCTCTTCGTCACCTCCATAAATGAGAAACATGTCCTTTGTCCTTTTCAGGTACTTCAGGATATTCTTGACCGTTGTCCAGTGTTCCTTGCCGGGATTACTTTGGTACCTTCCTACCAAAGTTACGGCAAGGTTTACATCAGGTCTGGTACACAGCATGGCATACATAACAGATCCTATGGCTGAGGCATAGGGGATGATGCTCATCTCTTCTTTATCTTTTGCCGTGGTCGGGCATTGAGCCGAGCTCAATCTCACACCTTGCAGTACAGGCAAGAACCCTTTCTTGGACTGATCCATTTTGAACTTCTTCAAAATCTTATCAAGGTATGTGCTTTGTGAAAGACCTATGAGGCATCTCGATCTATCCCTATAGATCTTGATGCCCAATATGTAAGCAGCTTCTCCAAGGTCCTTCATTGAAAAACACTTATTCAAGTACGCCTTGATGCTGTCCAAGAATTCTATATCATTTCCCATCAAAAGTATGTCATCTACATATAATATGAGAAATGCTATAGAGCTCCCACTCACTTTCTTGTAAACGCAGGCTTCTCCATAAGTCTGCATAAACCCAAACGCTTTGATCATCTCATCAAAGTGAATGTTCCAACTCCGAGATGCTTGCACCAGCCCATAAATGGATCGCTGGAGCTTGCATACTTTGTTAGCATTCTTAGGATCGATAAAACCTTCCGGCTGCATCATATACAGCTCTTCCTTAAGATAACCATTAAGGAATGCCGTTTTGACGTCCATCTGCCATATCTCATAATCATAGTATGCGGCAATTGCTAACATGATTCGGACGGACTTAAGCTTCGCTACGGGAGAGAAAGTCTCATCGTAGTCAATCCCTTGAACTTGCTGATAACCCTAAGCGACAAGTCGAGCTTTATAGATGGTGACATTACCATCCGTGTCCGTCTTCTTCTGAAAGATCCATTTGTTTTCTATTGCTCGCCGATCATCGGGCAAGTCAGTCAAAGTCCATACTTTGTTTTCATACATGGATTCTATCTCGGATTGCATGGCTTCAAGCCATTTGTTGGAATCTGGGCCCGCCATCGCTTCTTCATAGTTCGAGGGTTCACCGTTGTCTAACAACATGATTTCCAGGACAGGGTTGCCATACCACTCTGGTGTGGAACGTGTCCTCGTGGACCTACGAAGTTCAGTAGCAAATTGATCCGAAGTACCTTGATCATCATCATTAATTTCCTCTCCAGTTGGTGTAGGCACCACAGGAACATTTTCCTGAGCTGCACTACTTTCCGGTTCAAGAGGTAGTACTTCATCGAGTTCTACTTTCCTCCCACTTACTCCTTTCGAGAGAAACTCTTTTTCCAGGAAGGATCCATTCTTGGCAACAAAGATCTTGCCTTCGGATCTAAGGTAGAAGGTATACCCAATGATTTCCTTAGGGTATCCTATGAAGACACATTTTTCCGACTTGGGTTCGAGCTTTTCAGGTTGAAGTTTCTTGACATAAGCATCGCATCCCCAAACTTTTAGAAACGACAACTTAGGTTTCTTCCCAAACCATAATTCATACGATGTAGTCTCAACGGATTTAGACGGTGCCCTATTTAAAGTGAATGTAGCTTTCTCTAGTGCATATCCCCAAAATGATAGCGGTAAATCAATAAGAGACATCATAGATCGCACCATATCCAATAGAGTGCGATTACGATGTTCGGACACACCGTTACGCTGAGGTGTTCCAAGCAGCGTGAGTTGTGAAACGATTCCACATTTCCTTAAGTGTGTACCAAATTCGTGACTTAAATATTCTCCTCCGTGATCTGATCGTAGGAACTTTATCTTTCGATCATGTTGATTCTCTACCTCATTCTGAAATTCCTTGAACTTTTCAAAGGTCTCAGACTTGTGTTCATCAAGTAGACATAGCCGTATCTACTCAAGTCATCAGTGAGAGTGAGAACATAACAATATCCTCCACGAGCCTCAACGCTCATTGGACCGCACACATTGGTATGTATGATTTCCAATAAGTTGGTTGCTCGCTCCATTGTTCCGGAGAACGGAGTCTTGGTCATTTTACTCATGAGGCATGGTTCGCACGTGTCAAATGATTCATAATCGAGATACTCTAAAAGTCCATTAGTATGGAGCTTCTTCATGCGCTTGACAGCAATGTGACCAAGGCGGCAGTGCCACAAGTGTGTGGGACTATCGTTATCAACTTTACATCTTTTGGTATTCACACTATGAATATGTGTAACATTACGTTCGAGATTCATTAAGAATAAACCATTGACTATCGGGGCATGACCATAAAACATATCTCTCATATAAATAGAACAACCATTATTCTCGGATTTAAATGAGTAGCCATCTCATATCAAACGAGATCCAGATACAATGTTCATGCTCAAACTTGGCACTAAATAACAATTATTGAGGTTTAAAACTAATCCCGTAGGTAAATGTAGACGTAGCGTGCCGACGGCGATCACATCGACCTTGGAACCATTCCCGACGCGCATCGTCACCTCGTCCTTCGCCAGTCTCCGCTTATTCCGCAGCTCCTGCTGTGAGTTACAAATATGAGCAATGGCACCGGTATCAAATACCCAGGAGTTACTATGAGTACTGGTAAGGTACACATCAATTGCATGTATATCAAATATACCTTTAGTGTTGCCGGCCTTCTTGTCCGCTAAGTATTTGGGGCAGTTCCGCTTCCAGTGACCCTTCCCTTTGCAATAAAAGCACTCAGTCTCAGGCTTGGGTCCATTCTTTGACTTCTTCTCAGCAACTGGCTTACCGGGCGCGACAACATCTTTGTCGTTCTTCTTGAAGTTCTTCTTACCCTTGCCCTTCTTGAACTTAGTGGTCTTATTGACCATCAACACTTGATGTTCTTTCTTGATTTCAACCTCTGCTGACTTCAGCATTGAAAATACGTCAGGAATGGTCTTCACCATCCCTTGCATATTGTAGTTCATCACAAAGCTCTTGTAGCTTGGTGGGAGTGACTGAAGGATTCTGTCAATGACCGCCTCGTCCGGGAGGTTGATCTCCAGCTGGGACAGGCGGTTGTGCAACCCAGACATTTTGAGTATGTGCTCACTGACAGAACTGTTTTCCTCCATCTTACAACTATAGAACTTGTCGGATACTTCATATCTCTCGACCCGGGCATGAGCTTGAAAAACCATTTTCAGCTCTTTGAACATCTCATATGCTCCGTGTCGCTCAAAACGCTTTTGGAGCCCTGGTTCTAAGCTGTAAAGCATGCCGCACTGAACAAGGGAGTAATCATCAGCACGTGACTGCCAAGTGTTCATAACATCTTGGTTCTCTGGGATGGGTGCTTCACCTAGCGGTGCATCTAGGACATAATTTTCTTGGCTGCTATGAGGATGATCCTCAGGTTCCAGACCCAGTCCGAATAGTTGCTGCCATCATCTTTCAGCTTGGTTTTCTCTAGGAACGCGTTGAAGTTCATGTTGACATGAGCGTTGGCCATTTGATCTACAAGACATATTTTGCAAAGACTTTAGACTAAGTTCATGATAATTAAGTTCATCTAATCAAATTATTTAATGAACTCCCACTCAGATTGACATCCCTCTAGTCATCTAAGTGTTACACGATCCGAGTTGACTAGGCCGTGTCCGATCATCACGTGAGATGGACTAGTCATCATCGGTGAACATCTCCATGTTGATCGTATCTTCCATACGACTCATGTTTGACCTTTCAGTCTCTTATGTTCCGAGGCCATGTCTGTACATGCTAGGCTCGTCAAGTTAACCCTAAGTGTTTCTGCGTGTGTAAAAGTGTCTTACACCCGTTGTATGTGAACGTAAGGATCTATCACACCCGATCATCACATGGTGCTTCAAAACGACGAACTTTAGCAACAGCGCACAGTTAGGGGGAACACTTTCTTGAAATTATTTTAAGGGATCATCTTATTTACTACCGTCGCTCTAAGTAAACAAGATGCATAAACATAATAAACATCACATGCAATTATATAAAGTAGTGACATAATATGGCCAATATCATATAGCTCCTTCGATCTCCATCTTCAGGGCTCCATGATCATCTTCGTCACCGGCATGACACCATGATCTCCATCATCATGATCTCCATCATCGTGTCTTCATGAAGTTGTCACGCCAACGACTACTTCTACTTCTATGGCTAACGCGTTTAGCAATAAAGTAAAGTAATTTTCATGGCGTTCTTTAATGACACGCAGGTCATACAAAAATAAAGACAACTCCTATGGCTCCTGCCGGTTGTCATACTCATCGACATGCAAGTCGTGATTCCTATTACAAGAACATGATCTCATACATCACAATATATCATTCATCATTCATCACAACTTCTGGCCATATCACATCACATGACAATTGGTGCAAAAATAAGTTAGACGTCCTCTAATTGTTGTTGCATCTTTTAGGTGGCTGCAATTGGGTTCTAGCAAGAACGTTTTCTTACCTACGAATAACCACAACGTGATTTTGTCAACTTCTATTTACCCTTCGTAAGGACCCTTTTCATCTAATCCGCTCCAACTAAAGTAGGAGAGACAGACACCCGCTAGCCACCTTATGCAACTAGTGCATGTCAGTCGGTGGAACCTGTCTCACGTAAGCGTACGTGTAAGGTCGGCCCGGGTCGCTTCATCCCACAATACCGCTGAAGCAAGAAAAGACTAGTAGCGGCAAGCAAGTTGGCAAGATCTACGCCCACAACAAAATTGTGTTCTACTCGTGCAATAGAGAACTACGCATAGACCTAGCTCTGATACCACTGTTGGGGAACGTTGCAGAAAATTAAAAAATTTCCTACGGTTTCACCAAGATCCATCTATGAGTTCATCTAAGCAACGAGTCATGGGAGAGAGATTGCAACTACATACCACTTTGTAGATCGCGTGCGGAAGCGTTCAAGGGAACGGGGATGATGGAGTCGTACTCGCCGTGATCCAAATCACCGATGACCAAGTGCTGAACGGACAACACCTCCGCGTTCAACACACGTACGGAGCGGATGACGTGTCCTCCTTCTTGATCCAGCAAGGGGGAAGGAGAGGTTGAGGAAGAAGGCTCCAGCAGTAGCATGACGGTGTGATGATGGTGGAGAGGCAGTACTCCGACAGGGCTTCGCCAAGCACTCAACGGAGGAGGTGAGGTGTTGGGGAGGGGAGGGGCTGCGCCTTGGATCAGGTGTTCAGCCCTCCACTCTCCCCTCTATTTATAGGGGAAGGGGGAAAGGGGGCCGGCCCCCTCTAGATGAGATCTAGAGGGGGGGCGGCGGCCAGGGAGGGGGGCGCCCCCACTAGGGTTCCCCCCCAACCCTAGGCGCATGGGCCCAAGGGGGGGGGCATGCCCAGCCCTCCAGGGGATGGTTCCCTGCCCCTTGCGCCCCATGAGGCCCTCCGAGAGGGGTGGCCCCTCCCGGTGGACCCCCGGAACCCCTCCGATGGCCCCGGTACAATACCAATATGCCCCCGAAACTTTCCGGTGTCCGTATGACAACTTACCATATATAAATCTTCACCTCCGGACCGTTCTGGAACTCCTCGTGACGTCCGGGATCTCATCCGGGACTCTGAACAACATTCGGTAATCACATAAAAGTCTTCCTAATAACCCTAGCGTCACCGAACCTTAAGTGTGTAGACCCTACGCGTTCGGGAGACATGAAGACATGACCGAGATGGCTCTCCGGTCAATAACCAACAGCGAGATCTGGATACCCATGTTGGATCCCACATGCTCCTCGATGATCTCATCGGATCAACCACGATGTCGAGGATTCAATCAACCCTGTATACAATTCCCTTTGTCAATCGGTACGTTACATGCCCGAGACTCGATCGTCGGTATCGCAATACCTCGTTCAGTCTCGTTACCGGCAAGTCACTTTACTCATACCGTAATGCATGATCCCGTGACCAACCACTTGGTCACTTTGAGCTCATTATGATGATGCATTACTGAGTGGGCCCAGAGATACCTCTCCGTCATACGGAGTGACAAATCCCAGTCTCGATCCGTGTCAACCCAACAAACACTTTCGGAGATACCTGTAGTGCACCTTTATAGTCACCCAGTTATGTTGTGACGTTTGGTACACCCAAAGCACTCCTATGGTATCCGGGAGTTACACGATCTCATGGTCTAAGGAAGAGATACTTGACATTGGAAAAGCTCTAGCAAAACGAACTACACGATCTTGTGCTATGCTTAGGATTGGGTATTGTCCATCACATCATTCTCCTAATGATGTGATCCCGTTGTCAATGACATCTAATGTCCATAGTTAGGAAACCATGACTATCTGTTGACCAATCGAGCTAGTCAACTAGAGGCTTACTAGGGACGTATTTGGTCTAAGTATTCACACGTGTATTACGATTTCCGGATAATACAATTATAGCATGAATAAAAGACAATTATCATGAACAAGTAAATATAATAATAATCCTTTTATTATTGCCTCTAGGGCATATTTCCAACAGTACAACCCTTTTTTGTGATCCTCTAACCTGCGATCGAACTTCAACTTCTCCTTTTGACTTTCGCATTGCGTCCTTGCATCGACAATGACCGAGCGGAGATCATCATCATCGGGCACATCATCTGGTTCCTCTTGATCTTCACCAGCTTCCCCCATTGCAGCATCATTGGGTACATCATCTGGTTCCTCTTGATGTTCAGCAGCTTCCCCCGTTGCAGCATCATCGTATTCAGGGGGCACATAGTTGTCATCGTCCTCTTCTTCTTCGCCGTCTTCCATCATGACCCCTATTTCTCCGTGCCTCGTCTAAACATTATAGTGTGGCATGAAACCATTGTAAAGCAGGTGGTGTGAAGGATTTTCCGGTCAAAGTAAGACTTTGTATTCCCACATTTAGGGCATGGACAACACATAAAACCATTCTGCTTGTTTGCCTCAGCCACTTCGAGAAAATCATGCACGCCCTTAATGTACTCGGAGGTGTGTCTGTCACCGTACATCCATTGCCGGTTCATCTACATGCATTATATATAATTAAGTGTGTCAAAAGCCATTACAGAACATCATGAATAGATAATTAAGTGACCAAATTAATAGAAGTTCATCATCACATTAAAACCAAAGTACATACATAGTTCTCATCTAACAACATAAAGCTCTCCAGAGCATCTAAATTAATTAAACCATACATTGAAACTATGTAAAACATTTCAATGCGAAAACAAATGCGATCATAATCGCAACCAAGGTAACAATTGATCCAACGGCATAATGATACCAAGCCTCGGTGTGAATGGCATATCTTCTAATCTTTCTAATCTTCAAGCGCATTGCATCCATCTTGATCTTGTGATCATCGACGACATCCGCAACATGCAACTCCAATATCATCTTCTCCTCCTCAATTTTTTTATTTTTTCCTTCAAGAAATTGTTTTCTTCTTCAACTAAATTTAACCTCTCGACAATAGGGTCGGTTGGAATTTTCGGTTCACATACCTGCTAGATAAATAAAATCTATGTCACGTTGGTTGGCATAATTTTCATAAACAATAAATGAAGTAATAGTTATAAAGATAATATATATACCACATCCGAATCATAGACAGGACAAGGGCCTACGGGGGCGGATACCAAAACCATTGCACTATATAATAACAAGCAATAAAATAGTAAGAAAGTTAGACAAGTATCTATCTAAAGCAAGATTTTTTTTCCAGAAAGAAGATAAGAACAAGAGGCTCATCATGGTGGTGCCGGCGACGATATCGGCGCGGGCGATCGACGATAGTGAAGATGGGGACGGGGCGTGACGGGCCGCTAATATAAACCTAGACAAATCTCGGGAAAAATAGAGTTCGGAGGTCGTGCTTCGAGAGGAGAAAGCTTAACTAGTGTGGCTCAGGCATTTCATCGAACACCTCAAGTGCATAGGAGGTGAGCTAGAGCACCACAAAGCCCTCCCCTCCCCAGCCAGAGAAAAACAAAGCAGTGGAGTGCTCTGCTCGCGGGTGAGGGGTATATATAGGCACCTCAATGGTCCCGGTTCGTGGCATGAACCGGGACTAAAGGGTAGCCAGTTGTCCCAGTTTGAGCCACCAACCGGGACCAATGGCGGTGGGCCAGGAGCCAGGCTCATTGGTCCCGGTTCGTCCCACCAACTGAGACCAAAAGGTCCACACGAACCAGGAATAATGGCCCACGTGGCCCGGCAGGCCCCCTGGGCTCACGAACCGGGACCAATGCCCCCATGGGTCCCGGTTCTGGACGGAACCGGGACTAATGGGCTGACCCAGCCTAAACCAAAGCCCTCTTTTCTATTAGTGCCCCTGGTGTCTATATAAACCGGAGGGTTTAGACTTCTAGGGTTTAGCCGCAACAATCATAATCTCATAGGCTAGACTTCTAGGGTTTAGCCATTATGATCTCGGGGTAGATCAACTCTTGTAATACTCATATTCATCAAGATCAATCAAGCAGGAAGTAGGGTATTACCTCCATAGAGAGGGCCTGAACCTGGGTAAACATCGTGTTCCCCACCTCCTGTTACCATTAGCCTTAGACACACAGTTCGGGACCGCCTACCCGAGATCCGCCGGTTTTGACACCAACATTGGTGCTTTCATTGAGAGTTCCGATGTGTCGTCGAAGATAGGCTTGATGGCTCCATCAATCATCTACAACAATACAGTTCAGGGGTGATCTTCCTCCCCGAACAGATCTTCGTATTCGGCGGCTTCGCACTGCGGGCCAACTTGCTTGGCCATCTAGAGCAGATCGATAGCTACGCCCCTGGCCATCAGGTCAGATTTGGAAGCCTGAATTTTGTGGCCGACATCCACGGAGATCTTCAACGGATTCGAGCCCATGACGGTTGTCCTCGGCCACCACGATGAACATGACCTAGATCTGTCATCTGGCTGCACACAGGAGATAGCGCCTGTGACCGCCCTGGCCCTAGAGCCAGAGCGGACTGCGTCATATGAAAACGGGAATCTTAACCCCGCCATGGAAGCTGCAGACTCAGCGGCGATCGAGCCGCACACAGACCCAACACTGAGTTGGGCTTGTATCACCGGAGCGCCGGACTCGTTTCCGGCTATGGGTTCCGGGCCGCACGCATCCGCGTCCATCGAACCTGATTGGGCGCCGGCCTTGGAGTTCGGCTCCGCGGACATCTTCCAGCACTCACCTTTTGGCGACATATTAAACTCATTGAAGTCCCTCTCCTTGTCGGGGGACTTAGCGGATGACGAAGAACTTCATTGCCCACCCACCACCCACTTAATAGCCACCGTCGACAACTTAACCGACATGCTTGATTACGACTCCGAAGACATCGACGGTATGGACGACGATGCCAGATAGGAGTAGGGACCACCACATATAGGGCGTTGGACAGCTACATTGTCATATGACATTTACATGGTGGACACACCTAAGGAGAATGAGGCCAACGGCAATAATAGCATGCCTGACAATGAACCTCCCAAACGCTGGCATCCTAAACACCGACCTAGATCTGGCAAACAGAAAAACAACAACATTTTCACGGACGATGATGGTAATCTGAACCAAGCCGAGGACCCCACGGACCCAGCGTTGGAGCAGGGAACGCAAGAGGACGGCGAACACAGTACGAAGATGTTATCTGAGCACAACAACGCCGAAGATAGAAATTACCAACCTGTCTCTGAAGAGGAGATCAGCCTGGGCGATGACACGTTCGTCATCCCAGAAGAACCATTAGAACAAGAACGCCTCCACCAGAGGCTTATCACCACTGCAAGGAGCCTGAAGAAGCAAAAGCAGCGGCCTATGATGAAGTCATGTAGCTAGGGTAGGGTCATGAACCTGACCAAGGTACCCTCCCCAAGGACATCTCTTAGAAGAAGCCGTCTTCCAGTCGACCAAGAGAGACTCCACTCGACGGACTAGAAGACACTCGACGAACCTGAAGACACTTGACCATGAAGACTCACTCGACCACCAGGAGATCAGAATCTACTCTGTATCGTAACGGTCTGTAATTAAGTAGTCTTAATGGTCATGATGGCACTTTATGTAGGGCTTTACCAGTAATGCCAGACCTTAATGTACTTTAACCCTCTGCTACGTGGGCTGGCTGGGGTCTTAGCGTCCTCTATATAAGCCACCCCTCCACTGGTAGAAGGGTTCGCACCCCTATAACTCTCACACACATAATCCAGTCGACCGCCTCCGGGCCCCGAGACGTAGGGCTGTTACTTCCTCCGAGAAGGGCCTGAACTCGTAAAACACTTGTGTGTACAACTGCTCCATAGCTAGGATCTTGCATCTCCATACCTACCCCCCATTCTACTGTCAGACTTAGAACCACGACAGTTGGCGCCCACCATGGGGCAGGTGTCTTAGTGACTTGTTGGAGAAGTTGCAATCTTTTCGATTCCCATCATCATGGTTTCAGGTGGAGTTTTGGTTGAGGGCCGCGAGATCCGTCTCGGCGCGCACACATTCGTCACCGACGACTCTGCCTGGCTGCAGGAGGCTCCGCTCGACGTGGATGCACTCCCGGTCCGCGGAGCTATGCACTTTCGAGCATGCGTCTGCGGCGTCCTTCTGCGGCAGCCGTTGACTCAGTATCGGCCGGCTTTCGTGTCATCCTCCCTCCCAGCTTCCCGCCGGCGTAAGCGCTCCAGTCGGTCGAGGCTTCAGCGATGGGTGAGGCACGCAGTGGCTCGCCAGTCGACCACTGCCCAAGTTGCGGCAATCGAGCCCGACGAATCTCTCTACGGCCTGTTCGACCTGTCGACTGGCTCCGCAGAGACTGCATCCGAATGCGACAGCAGTGATCCGGCGGCGGAGGTCCTGATGGTCAATGGACCGCATGTTCCCCCCGGCTTTCCTGGCGCCGAGGGAGGCAACGGCGGAGGCGACCCGTCGCACAACGATGAGGAGTACCGCCCCGAGCCCCTTGACTCGCAGCAGAGGGAAGAGCTTCGTCGCCGGAACATGGATGCGCTTCATACTCCGATCATTAGAGAAACCCCTGAGGCTCGCGCCTTAGAGGACGCGCGCTTGGCCAACCTGGCTGAGCGCACTCGACTGGAGAACCTTCAGCGGGCCCTCGACGAGCGCGCGCAGCAACGGATTCCCGATTCCAGTCGACGCCAACTCTTTAAACCTCCGACTCATGTATACAGCACTCCGATCCAGAATTTGGCAGCTACAACACGTATAGCAGAGTCGATTCAGCCCTCCTAGTCAGAGGCTGGCAGAGGCTTGATGCAGATCAGGGATTTGCTCTGGGCAGCTGGAGAACAGAATTCGGCTGTGTCGCAGTCGCGGAACAGGATTCATAGCAGGTCCGTGGCGGCGAATACTGTCCAGTCAGCTCATAGCCCCAGATCGCCCCTGAGGCGTGAAGGGCATGGTAACCGACACGATCAGTACAGGAACTATGAGCAGGATGATCACCGAGTCGATCGCAACGATCGACGTTGAGTGCCCACTCCTCCCCGGAGGGGTGGATCATATATGCCTCGGCAGCAGGATGACAGACGCCAGTACAGTGGCGGGCGAAGAATTCCAGTCGACCCCAGGGAACCAGGCTTTGATGCGAGATCCATCATTGTTCAAGGTCTGGTCGACCGGAACAGAGCCCACAGAGAGGGTAATGACAGAGATGTACCCACCAGCAGCCGAGTGCACGTCTCCGGACCAGAGTGTTTCAGCAGAGCCATCAGAGCCGCGGTGATTCCTCTCAACTTCAAGTTGGCGACTGGAGTTAGCAAGTTCAACGGTGAGTCCAAGCCCGATACTTGGCTTGAGGACTACTGAGTGGCTGTTCAGATCGGCGGTGGAAATGACGAGGTAGCCATGAAGCATCTGCCTCTCATGTTGGAAGGGTCAGCCAGGGCATGGCTGAATCAGTTGACACCCAGCAGCATCTACACATGGGAGGACCTCTCCCGAGTGTTTGTCAGGACGTTCGAAGGAACGTGCAAGCGGCCGGCGGGACTGACAGAGCTGCAATCTTGTGTACAGAAGTCGAATGAGACTCTGAGGGATTACATCCAGAGATGGATCACGCTGCATCACACAGTAGAAAATGTATCTGATCACCAAGCAGTTTGCGCCTTCAAGGAGGGCGTAAAGTACAGAGAGCTAAGTCTGAAATTCGGTCGAACCGGAGACATGTCTCTGAGCCGAATGAGGGAAATTGCCACCAAATATGCTAATGGTGAGGAAGAGGATCGGCTCCGGAGCGGCAAGCACAAGTCAGTCGCCCAGGACACCAGAGGCGGAAATTCCAGTCGGAAGCAAAAGCGTAAAGCCGAGCCAGCCGCTCCTAGAGAAGCCTTGGCCCTGAACCAAGGAAAGTTCAAACGGAAACCCAAGGGGCCTTGGAACCCCAAGAAAGTAAAGGATAAAGAAGGAAATGACGTGTTGGATTTACCATGTCACATCCACTCCAAGAAAGACGAAGAGGGTAATTACATCTACCCGAAGCATACCACTCGACAGTGTCGGCTCCTGATACAACAGTTCCAAGGGAAGCAGTCCAAGGACAAAGAAAAAGAGTCGGATAAGGTTGAGGACAAGGAGGATAGTGACGGGGAATATCCGCAGGTCAATTCCACCTTGATGATTTTTGCCGATGTTGAGAGCAAAAACCGACTGAAAGTTGTAAACCGAGAGGTAAATATGGCTGCTCCGTCAACACCCAATTACCTGAAGTGGTGTCAGACTGCCATTACATTCGACCAATCTGACCACCCCACGCACATCGCCACCCCTGGGAGGCAAGCGCTGGTGGTCGATCCCGTCATTGAAGGCACTCGACTGACCAAAGTGTTGATGGACGGCGGTAGCAGTTTGAATATACTGTATGCTGAGACGCTGAAAGGGATGGGCATTCTGTTGTCCAGGCTGAGCACAAGCAACATCAGTTTTTGTGGAGTCATCCCTGGCAAGAAGGCCGCATCACTCGGTCAGATTGCTCTTGACGTAGTTTTTGGTGATTCAAAGAATTTCCGCAAAGAGAAGCTGACATTTGAGGTTGTGGATTTCCAGAGTGCCTATCATGCAATTTTGGGCAGGCCAGCTTATGCACGTTTTATGGCTCGACCATGTTACGTGTACCTCAAACTAAAGATGCCAGGCCCTAAAGGCGTGATCACTGTCACTGGTAACCGCAAGAAGGCATAAGAGTGCTTCCAGAAAGGCTCGAAGATCACCGATGCTCAGATGGTGGCAGAAGAGTGGCAGGAACACCAAAGGAATGCAGACCCGAGTGATTTGTTGCGAGCCAAGAAGCCTGCTACAGAATTAGCATTTCAGTCGTCCAGTGAGACAAAACCCGTTCACATCCACCCAACTGACCCAAATGTTGTTCCGACTCATATCTCCACAATACTCGACCCCAAATAGGAAGAAGCGCTCATCCAGTTCCTCCATGAGAACTGGGACATCTTTGCATGGAAACCTTCTGACATGCCAGGTGTACCCAGGGGACTGGCTGAGCATCGTCTACGAGTCGATTCAAAAGCAAAACCTGTGAAGGAACATCTGCGACAGTCTGCCATCCAGAAAAGGAAGGCCATTGGCGAAGAAGTGGCTCGGCTCCTAGCAGCAGAGTTTATCCGAGAGATTTACCACTCCGAGTGGATCGCCAATGTCATCATGGTCCCCAAAAAGGACAATTCGCTTCGCATGTGCATTGATTTCAAGCATATCAATCGGGCCTTCCCGAAAGATCATTTTCCTCTTCCTCGCATCGACCAAATAGTCGACTCGACTGCGGGATGTGAGCGACTTTTATTTCTTGGACGCTTATTCCGGGTACCATCAGATCCGTCTGTTTGGACCCAATGAGATCAAAACGGCTTTCATCACCCCATTCGGGTGCTTCTGTTATGTCACCATGCCATTCGGCCTCAAGAATGCCAGAGCCACATTCATGAGGATGATTCAGAAGTGTTTGCTCACTCAAATCAGTCGGAATGTGGAAGCGTACATGGATGACATTGTGGTCAAGTCACGGAAAGGTTCCGACCTGCTGACTGACCTTGCTGAAACATTTGCCAACCTCAGGAGGTATGATATCAAGCTTAATCCATCAAAGAGCACATTCGGAGTTCCTGGCGGAAAGTTACTTGGTTTTCTCGTTTCCGAACGAGGAATCGACGCCAACCCAGAAAAAGTTGGCACTATACTCCAAATGAAACGCCTCGTGCGTGTGCACGATGTCCAGAAACTTACTGGATGCTTGGCCCCGTTAAGTCGATTCATCTCTCGCCTCGGTGAAAAGGCATTGCCTCTTTACCGACTGATGAAGAAGTCAGACAAGTTCGAGTGGACTCCAGAAGCTGATGCAGCGTTTGCAGATTTAAAAACCCTGCTTTCCACCTAGCCGGTGCTTGTTGCCCCAATCAGCAAAGAGCCTTTGCTGCTTTACATTGCAGCCACAGGACAATTCGTCAGTACTGTACTCACGATCGAGCGGGAAGAGGAAGGGAAAGCCTTCAAAGTTCAGCGCCCAGTGTATTACATTTCCAAAGTCCTGACCCCATCCAAGCAACGATACCCTCATTATCAGAAGCTTGTATATGGGATTTATATGACCACGAAGAAAGTTGCTCACTACTTCTCTGACCATATTATCACAGTCGTCATCGACGCCCCCTTATCAGAGATTCTGCACAACAGTGACGCAACCGGTCGAGTGGCAAAATGGGCGATTGAACTTCTTCCCCTAGATATCAGATTTGAGGCAAAGAAAGCTATCAAGTCCCAAGCAATAGCAGATTTCCTCGCCGAGTGGACTGAACAACAGTTACCAACCCAAGTTCACTCGGAGCACTGGACTATGTTCTTCGATGGCTCCAAAATGCTGAATGGTTCCGGTGCCGGAGTGGTCTTGGTTTCCCCCCGAGGAGATAAGCTCAGATATGTACTCCAGATTCACTTTGATTCCTCCAACAATGAAGCAGAATATGAAGCACTCTTGTACGGGTTGTGTATGGCCATTTCACTCGGCGTCCGTTGCCTCATGCTCTACGGCGACTCGGACTTAGTGGTCAACCAAGTGATGAAGGAGTGGGACGTCAAAAGCCCAGCCATGACTGGATACTGCAATGCAGTTAGAAAGCTGGAGAAAAAATTTGAGGGATTAGAGCTCCATCACGTTCCCCGACTAAAAAATCAAGCAGCCGATGACTTGACCAAGATAGGTTCCAAGAGGTAAGCCATTCCGAGTGGCATGTTTTTGGAGCATGTTCACACGCTGTCGGTTGAAGAAGATCCTTTCACTAAGGAAGCCCTGCAGCCAAAAAGTGCCACAGATCCGACTGAAGTCGAGGTCCCAGCTGTGGTCGACTTGATCATGGAAGTTCTGGTCATCACTCCCAACTGGACAGTGCCCTATATCGCCTATATTCTGAGGAAAGAGCTCCCCGAGAATGAAGAAGAGGCTCGGGAGATCGTCCGCCGATCCAAAGCCTTCACTGTCATGAGGGGACAGTTATACAGAGAAAGTGCGACTGGAGTCAGCCAGAAATGCATAACACCAGAGGAAGGTCGAATGATTCTGAACGACATCCACTCGGGGACCTGTGGCCATCATGCGTCCTCTCGGACCATCGTGGCTAAAGCATACCGAGCGGGTTTTTACTGGCCCAGAGCAAATGAGATGGCGAAAGAGATAGTCGACAAGTGTGAAGGATGTCAATTTTACTCCAATATGTCACACAAACCCGCCTCAGCCTTGAAGACCATTCCACTCGTCTGGCCTTTTGCTGTATGGGGGTTGGATATGGTTGGACCACTGAGGACAGGCAGAAACGGCTACACCCATGTATTGGTAGCAGTCGACAAGTTCACTAAGTGGATCGAGGCTAAACCCATCAAGAATCTGGATGTCGGCACCGCTGTCAGCTTCATCAGGGAGTTGGTATTCAGATATGGAGTTCCCCACAGTATTATCACAGACAATGGGTCAAACTTCGACTCCGAAGAGTTCAGAGCCTTCTGCGCATCTCAAGGTACACGAGTCGACTATGCTTCAGTCGCCCACCCTTAGTCGAATGGGCAAGCAGAACGAGCAAATGGCTTAATTCTCAAAGGGTTGAAACCCCGACTGATGCACGACCTCAAACACGCAGCTGGTGCATGGGTCGACGAACTTTTGTCGATGCTTTGGGGATTAAGGACCACGCCAAATCGGTCGACTGGGAGGACTCCGTTCTTCTTGGTCTACGGAGCTGAAGCAGTCTTGCCGGGTGACCTGCTTCACAACGCACCCCGAGTCGAACTCTACACCGAAGCTAAAGCAGAGCAAGCCTGACAGGACTCGGTCGACCTTCTAGAAGAAGAAAGAGAGATGGCCTTGATCCGATCGACCATTTACCAGCAGGACTTGCGTCGCTTCCATGCCAGAAATGTGAAGAGTCGAGCTTTCCAGGAGGGAGATTTAGTTCTCCGAGTGGATCAACAGAAACCACCCAAGCTTGCTCCTACTTGGGAAGGTCCCTTAATCGTCACCAAGGTTCTCCATAATGGGGCATACCGCCTTTACAATGTCGAGCACCAGATTGACGAGCCCAGAGCATGGAACGTGGACTTACTCCGCCCTTTTTATACTTAAGTTTTTCACTCGGATGAGTTGTAATAAAAAGTACTCCTCTTGTATATTCATCAAAGACAAGAGTTTTATAATTTTCTTAGTAATTGTCATTTCTTTTGCTCTCATAAATCTGTTCCCCAGTGGGTAGCTTAGCTGCGAACCCGGTTCACCTAAGCTTGTAAAAAAAATCCTACCGAGTGGTAAGCCAGCCTTCCACTCGGAGGCTTAGCTGCGAATCCGTTTTGCCTAAGTAAACAAAATCCTACCGAGTGGTAAGCCAGCCTTCCACTTGTGTGGATCTTTGATCTGTACAACTCTGGAACCTAAGACAAGAACGCTTAGTGAAATTCCTCAAGGTTCATCTGGTCAAATTCCTCAAAACTTGTTCTTTTCGAAAAACCTTCTCAGAACGCATATGACCTCTCCGAATTTCTCGCACCTGTACTCTGTTCATAGGTACTCATGTCTGCTGCTGAATCACTAGGTTCTCATCAACTTAACTCATTTGCAGCATTCCTCGAAGAAAAAATGCATACTTCTTCAGAGAACTCGATTGTTCAAATTCCTCAACTGAAGAATATGGCAGACGGTAAGAAGCCGCAGAAAGGAGGAAAGAAACCTGAGGTTATGACTGCGTTTGAAATCCCTGAGGAAATTTATGCTGACTATTGCACACATGATGAAGCAAAATTTGGCAAAGAAAACAAAAATCAGCGCAAGGTGCGCATTCAGAGGATTGAACGAAGATGGGCAAGGGAATGGAGGGAATATAGATATGTGACTCCAAAGTACATGAGGAAATTCGCCCTCAATCCTCCATGCCCAAGAGCTCCATTGGCACCTGGCCAAGTAGCTGACCCCACAAGCATCAAACGTGGTGAGGACTTTCCTGAAGAATGGGCTAAGCGCCAAGCTAAATTGCCAAGACAAGCCAAGGAGGCAGTGAAGAAATTCAATGAGGATTCTGCCACTTCTACTGCTACTGAGGCCTCGGTCAAACCGAGGAAATCCATGCCAAAGAAGCCTGCTCGTAAGCCAAGTGCTTCACCAACAGTGCCCTCACGGCAAATTCCTCACACTGCTACAGCTCCACCAAAGTCCTCAACAGCTCCTTCAAAGTCCTCAGCTCCTATGCATCTGGCTACATGTCAAAGGACTACTGGTTTCTCGATTGCCTCTGGTGTTTCAACAAGTTCCTTAGCTGCACCAATTTCCTCATCAGGCCCCACACTGTTGAAGACCAAAGCAACAGATGGACGAGGTCCTCGGCCAAGTCCAAAGAAGAAACAGGTCGCATTCCATGTGCCTTCTGATGATGAAGCTTCTGATGATGAACTTGCAGAAATCATCAAAGACAGACAGGTGAAGGCCGCTAGAGCCAAAGGCACATCTGTGCCACTGCTTTTGGATCCAAGAAAAATCCTTGATTACATTGATCTCTGGCACAAGGATCCTAACACCCCTATGCCTGATTTTTATCGACCCCTGGTCAAAGTCACATGCTGACCCATTTCATCACTGAAGAGAAATGGAAGTTTGAAAAGGCAAGAGAGATCAGGAAAGCTCAATACAGAAAGGAGAAGCTCCTGAAGAAAAACGTTGTCAGAATGACACCTGAGGAACTTCTCCAGGCTCAGTCTGAAATTCAAGCCCTCTGCAAAGACTTTGATGCCTACTATGCTGATTGGCAAGGAGCTAAAGTAAGATTCGTCAATCTGACGAAGAAATTCACAAATGTTGCAGCCCCATCGCAACAAGAAAATCTTCAGGCTGCAGACTCTGCTCAGCCTGCTGAAGAACATGCCAACACCGCTGATGCCTTTCAGCCTGCTGAAGAAAATGCTCGTTCCAGGGCTGGTGAAGAAATTCCAGCCGCTAGTGCTGATGAACCTGCTGCTACTGATCTTCAGACTGCACCTGTTG
This sequence comes from Triticum aestivum, assembly GCF_018294505.1. Taxonomy (NCBI): domain Eukaryota; kingdom Viridiplantae; phylum Streptophyta; class Magnoliopsida; order Poales; family Poaceae; genus Triticum; species Triticum aestivum. The sequence continues at coordinate 506,821,525 of NC_057813.1, forward strand.
AGGAACAAGAAATTACTCAGCCTGAAGAACCTGAGCTCGCGATTCCTGAGGTGGTGCTGCAACTCACTTACACCCCTCTGCCAAAGCCAAAGAATCCGTTCTCAAGCAAACAGAAGTTCAAGGCTGAAGATTTCTTTGCCGAGCACGTATTCTTCACTGATTATAATCCATATGATTCTACTCGCATAAGGAAGAGGCGTTTCTGGACTGCCAGCCAAGCCAATTTCTACTCCTCAGTGCTCTTCAACAAAGACAAAGTCTTCGATCATGCACATATTCCTCATGTGGACATGGAGTCTCTGCCCGGCTTTGAGCCAGTCCTCAGTGTTCTTCACGATGCAGGACTTCTGAATTTCTGCACTGATATCTGTGACTGGAATGAAGAACTCATTCTTCAATTCTATGCAACTCTGCACATCACCGGAGACGCTAAAGACGTGAACTCATGGGTATTAGACTGGATGTCTGAAAATACTCACTACAAGGCACTAGCAACTGAATTGCTTCGTGCTCTACCACTCAGTCCTCCACTTGATGGTGCTCGTTGTATCTACAATGAACCAGAACTTTCAAATCACTATATGCAAGTGCTGATGAAGCCTTTGAAGCCAAGGCAGGCCCCAAGAACCAAATTCCTCGTCAAGGAATTATTATATGTGCCTCGGACTGTCTATCGAATTCCGACGAAGACAATGAGTCCTATCAAAGGCCACGACTCAAATGATGAAGAAGTTGTTGGCATCATGAAGAATATGCTTTTCAACATCATTCATGGCGTTCCCGTCAACTTCCATGATTTCTTCATGAGGACTCTGGCCAATATTGCTATGTCACCATTCGAGCTGAAGCCCTATGCTCCTTGGATTATGAGATTCATCAGGGCAAGATCTTCACTGAATTACAAAGCTGACACTCTGAACCACGGTAGCTACTTGCCTCCCATTGAAGTCCTCAAACGGACAGTTTCATCAGCTGATGATAAAGGAAAGGCCGCTGCTATGATCGATGAAGGCATTCGTCCATTGGATGGTCAATTTCGCAAGGCTGCATCTTACTCTACCAATGATGATTCTGCCACACATGACTCTGCCGCAAATACCTCAGCCAAGCAAAATCCTCAAGCCACAGCACCCAGGGTGATGACTGACTGTGAGTTACTCCTCAGTCTTCATCAGAAGGTTGATCGCAATCACAAATGGGTAAAGCGTCAATTTGGTGCACTTCTTCACAATATGACCTCAACACACAATGCAGTGAAGAAGAACCAATACTACCTTCATGAAACCTTCAACCGCACCTGGGCTGTCCTCACTCATGTCTATAGCGCTGAAGAACTAAAGACTATGGGTCTCAAGGAACAATTTGACTGGTCTGCACCTCCTCCGAAGAAATTCAAGAGGGTCAAAATTCCTCCACTGGTGGCCAGCTCTTATTCTTCATCATGTGACACTGATGAGTATGAAGATTTGGACGACACTGCGGCAGGCCCTGCTACAATAAACAACCCCGACAATGCTGGCGCTCCTCCATCGACCTGAAATTCTTCAGGGGCGTTAGTCCTCAGTTTCAATCCTTTTGGTCATTTGATGACAAAGGGGGAGAAATCTGAGTTAGTCTTCAAGCGGGTCTATATTAAGGGCATTTTTTAAAGTTACAACTCTCGTTCTTCTGAAACTTTTATTTGGATCGATTTGTAATCTTAAACCTGATGGTGCGCTGATACTTTTGTTGCTTTATGCTTTGCATGCTTATTCCTCGTTAATGACATTGCACGCATGCTAAATCTCATCAGGCACCATATTTCATCATGCATTTCAAATTCTTCATATTATATATCAAATGCGTGTATGAATTACAAGATATAGGGGGAGATCTCCATGATTCAACTCTTCAAATGTGCATTGCCTCAAAAGCAAATTCCTCACTATGCACATCTTCAGGGGGAGTTCTTCTATATCTTGAAATCAAATTCCTCAATATCAGTGTATACACTTCATATGTTTATCCCCGTTGAAAACTTAACCTATGTTGTCATCAATCACCAAAAAAGGGGGAGATTGTAAGTGCATCTAGTGCCCCTTAGTGATTTTGGTGTATTGAAGACTTATAGGTTAAGGGACTAATGCGTTTGTGAGTGTACACAGGTCTATAAGTCTATGAGGAGTTTGATATTTACAGAGAAAGTCGACCCCTAAAAATGAAGTTCTTCAACTGAAGACTTTGATATTCTGAAGACTTTGAAAGTGAAGAAATTGGTGTGACCTTGAAGACTTGGTATTCATTTGTGGAACATGAAGCGTGAAGACTTTTGTTTTCATAGTTTCATTTTCTCTTTCTTGAGTCATAGGAAACACCGTACTGTTAAAGGGGGTCGAGGAAATACTAAGGAAAAATTTCCATGTGATGCTCAACTCAAAATCCTACACCTACCAATCCCTTCGAGTGAAGCCTTTGGAAATCTCATATAGTTCAGTCACTTTCTTCAGTGACAGAGACGAAGTTCTTCTGGTCGCTGATGAATTTGTTCTGACTGAGGAGTTAGGAATTCGTCAGTGCGAATTACCTACACAGTGAGGAACATGATAGCCCTAAGGAATTTGAGAGTCAAATTTCCGACCGTTGCTGTGCTGCGCGCCAGCTGTCCCAAAATATCTTATCCACCTAACGGTCATATCATTGTGGGGCATTTATGTCTTATCATGTCGGGCTGCTCCCTAGGCTATAAATAGCCGCCCCCTACAACCACTAGCTGGTTGGCTGCTCCAAGAGAAACTGACACTTGTCATTTGAGAGCAACCCATCCTCCGAGGACTTTGAGCGAAAATCATCGAGTGAGGAAAACCCAAAACCAAACACCTACAAACCCAAAGTGATTGAGCATCACTGAAGAAATTGATCCTGCGTGGATCCGACGCTTGTTACCTTTGAAGACTATGCTTCTTCCAGACGGTTAGGCGTCGAGGTCTAGAGCATCCAAGAGGAATTGTGGATTGCCGAGTGACCAAGTCTGTGAAGGTTTGGAAGTCGCCTGAAGACTTACCACGAGTGATTGGACGAGGTCTGTGTGACCTTAGTTCAAGGAGAATACGGTGAGGACTGGGTCTCCTGAGCTACGTGCTTAGTGACTGGGTGTCTGGGACTATGTGTCCTCGAGTTTAAATACTCAGCCGCTCCAACCAGACGTACAACTGAGACAACAGTTGGAACTGGTCTACCAAATCATTGTCTTCACCAACCTAACTGGTTCTATTTCCTCAACCCTTTCATTTCCTCATTACTGTGTTGAGTGTTTGTTCATATCTGTGTTTGAAGACTTTGACTGAAGACTTTCTCAATTTCCTCAGTTCAATTTCTTCAGTCTGTTTGTCTTCATATTGTGTTATCCTGTGATTACGCTTTCTGTACTCTGTGCTAGTCTTCATTTCATCATGATGACCATGCTTGTATTCTGTTATGCTTACTTCTGAGTACTTATTCTGCTGCTAATAGTTCTTCGCTAAGGAATTTCCTCACCGAAAAATTCCTCAGTGAAGAATTTCATAAAAATCGCCTATTCACCCCCCCCCCTCTAGTCGACATAACGCACTTTCACTAGCCCAAGCTGCCGACCTGGAACCTATCCCCTGATCAAAGAAGAAGCAGGAGAAGAAGTCCAAAACAAGCAAGCATCGCTCTCGCGTCATGATCATCGTGTAACCTGTACCTGCAACTGTTGTTGTAGTAATCTGTGAGCCACGAGGACTCAGCAATCCCATTACCAAGGGTATCAAGACTAGCAAAGCTTAAAGGGAAAGGAAGGGGTAAAGTGGTGAGGTTGCAGCAGCGACTAAGCATGATATGGTGGCTAACATACGCAAATAAGAGCGAGAAGAGAGCAAACGGAACGGTCATGAAGCTAGCAATGATCGAGAAGTGATCCTGAACTCTTACTTACGTCAAACATAACCCAAAACCGTGTTCACTTCCCGGACTCCGCCGAAAAGAGACCATCACAGCAACACCCACGGTTGATGCGTTTTAATTCGGATCTGGTGTCAAGTTATCTACAACCGGACATTAACAAATTCCCATCTGCCCATAACCGCGGGCACGGCTTTCGAAAGTTTAAACCCTGCAGGGGTGTCCCAACTTAGCCCATGATAATCTCTCGCGATCAACGAAGGATATACCTTCTCCCAGGAAGACCCGATCAGACTCGGAATCCTGGTTTACAAGACATTTCGACAATGGTAAAACAAGACCAGCAAAGCCGCCCGATGCACCGACAAATCCCGATAGGAGCTGCACATATCTCGTTCTCAGGGCAACACCGGATGAGACTATCTACGAGTAAAACCAGACTTCGAGTTTCCCCGAGGTGGCCCCGCAGGCAGCTCAGGTCGGACCAACACTCGAAGGAGCACTGGCCCGGGGGGGGGGCTAAAATAAAGATGACCCTCGGGCTCCGGAACCCAAGGGAAAAAGGGCTAGGTGAGGCAAATGGTAAAACCAAGGTTGGGCCTTGCTGGAGGAGTTTTATTCAAAGTGAACTGTCAAGGGGGTCCCATAAATCACCCAACCGCGTAAGGAACGCAAAATCCGGGAACATAACATCGGTATGACGGAAACTAGGGCGGCAAGAGTGGAACAAAACACCAGGCATAAGTCCGAGTCTTCCACCCTTTACCAAGTATATAGACGCATTAATTAAAATAAGAGATATTGTGATATCCCAACATAATCCTGCCCATCATGGGGCAATCTTCAACCTCACGTGCAACTAACAACGCTATAAGAGGGGCTGAGCAAAGCGGTAACGTAGCCAAACAATGGTTTGCTAGGAAGGGTGTCAAAGGTTAGAGGTTCATGGCAATTTGGGAGGCTTCATGAGCAAAAGATAGGTAGCGCAGCAAAGCGATAGAACGAAGCAACTAGCATAGCAATGATAGTAGTGAGATCCAGGGTAGCGGTCATCTTGCCTGAAATCCCGCTAGGAAGAAGAACGAGTCCATGAAGAAGACGAATGGATGAAGCCGAACCAAGCGTAGACGAACGAATCCCACGATCGCAACGAAACGGGAACTATCGAGAGAAGCACACAAAATGGTAAACACACCTCACATGAACAAGGCATGATGCACAACCAAGCATGATGCATGACAAGGCTACATGAAGCTACTCATGGCAAGAGATGATGCAAACAACAGCAACACATCAAAGCAAGTTTAAATGAGGCCGGAAACAACATATAACAATTTCCGGTAAGTCCTCATATGCAAGTTTCGAAATTGGTCCAGATCTGAATAAACCTTATGTTCAAGTTGTTAAACAGCAAGTTAAAATGCACCAAGATGATCTACACGAGATTCTAGTCAAGTTACATATAAAGTTCATTTAATTCGGAGCTACGGCCTAGAAGATATGAGCAAAACAAGTTAAACATGGCATTGATGCAAAATGCACCCAAACATCAAGCAAACACCTCAAAACATGGATGCAACATGATAATATGAAACTACATGCAAAATCAAGCAAGTTTCATATAGAGCACACTCAAAACGGAGCAACGGTTCAACACACACACACTATACAAGATATGACAACAATCTGTCCAAAACAGCAAGTAGGCATATTGCAAGCACCAAAACAACATGCTACAGCACCCCAACATGAGAACAAAAGGCATGGACATAATGTACAGGCAAACCATAACAAAACATGAAAACTGAGCTATCTCCATAAATCACTAGAACATGCTCCAAAACACATGGCAAGATTGCAAATAATAACAATTTCAGACTTTGCAGAAATAACATCAGGTTGCAATGTTTAGAACTATCAAACAACATGTTATAGGAACTTATCATGGAAAACAAATGCATGGAATGCTACTACTAAAGACAAAGAACAAAAGTCCCTTACTGACCATGAGCCAAAAAGGATCAGAAGATATGATGGCACCCATGTAAACATGGCAAGTTATATGACATATTCAAACATGGCATGAACAACGATAAGTAAGCATGTTGGTGAGCTGGTAACACTCACCACAGAGCAATACATGGCATGACAAGGCAACCAACAGTAAGAATACATGTTTATGAAGCTAAGAATGGCAAGAGCAAGTTCATAGGGTTCATGGATCACTAGCAAAGCTCATGGCAAAACTGAACTTAATGTTAACAGGCTGACAGCAACATTATTTAGCAATTTGAGAGCAAGATTACAACAAGCTAAAGCAGGCTATAAATGCAACCAGGGGCATGTATGGATATAGAATGACATTTATAACAAAACATCCTTAGTGAACATCTCCAGATTATGCATAGAATGACTTGTAGCAGCAGGTTTACATAGCATCACAAAATAACAGATTCAGCCTAGCAAAACAGCAATAGCAAGTACACTACTTAACGAGCTCGATTCACTCACCACAAGTCATGGCATGACAAGATAAGCACAGCATCAGCAAGAAGACATGTTTATGAAACTAACAAAGGCAAGAACAAGTTCATAGCATGCAAGGATCAACTACAACACCCTTGGCAAAATTGAATAACATGTAAACAATCTGCGAGGAATCATTTTATAGCAAAAGTAGAGCAAGAAAATGACATGCTAGACTACTCCATAATTTCAAACAGGGGCATGAATGGATAGAGAATAACCATATGTACAAAACATCCTTACTGAAGTATCTCAAAATATGCTTGGCTCTCTCTGTAGCAACAAGTTTACATGGCATAAAAATAACAGCAGAACAGGGACTGAAATCAGCAACATCACGAAGCCTAGTTTGCATGCTTGTTCTAGTCACCACATTGATAACAAAAATACAAGGCATACACCCCTGTAAATATGGAATGATGTAGCACAAAACACATGTAGACATCAACCTCATAGGATGCACACATCAAATGCAACAAAAATGACAAATCATCAAGTTATAACAGTTTCAGGAGATTAACATCAAATAGCACTCTTGCAACGATGAATCGGGCATCTAGATGATCTCAAACAAGCATGGAGCAATGGAATGAAATGTAGAGCATCTCATGGTGTACATTTTGATATATTATGCATGCAAAACAGAGTAGTATTCAGCATGTTACGATGCGATGAACAGGGCATAAAAATGTCAAAAACATCAGGGACTTGGGGAAATTTCGGGGGTCAACCTCGGGCTGCACGGTTTTCGAGATTCACCGGAGTTGCGGGCTGCGGCGGCCGGAGAAGAGGAGGAGGGCGCCGGAGAGGGGCGGCGCCGGCAAGGGGTCACCGGATCTGGCCGGAGCACGGAGGGCGGCGCACGCAGGCGAGCAGGGCGCCGGCCATGAAGGGGGCCGCGAGCTCGGGAGCTCCTCTCCCAGGAGCTTGGCGCGGAGGGGCGAAGGAGAGGGTCGGGGCTGGCGCGGGCTCCGGCGAGGCATGGGGGTCGCCGGCGGGAGGACCTGGTGGCGGGGCGACGGGGGCGCGCATGAGAGGCGGCGCATCGCGGCGGACGGCGCACGGCGGCTGCGC
>NC_057813.1:506829368-506836701 GCF_018294505.1 Triticum aestivum
GGTCCTCGCGGGCCCGCGGCGGCGCGCGGTGGGAATGGCGGTGGGGAGGACACATGGCGCGGGCAGATTGGACAGGCGGAGGCGCTGGACATGTCCGACGGGGTCCGGACGTGTCCGGCTGCGGGGGGAGGACGAAGGCTAGGGTTTGATCCGCGAAAATGGACGTGGAGGACGTTTTTATAGGCATAGGGAGGTAGGAGAGTCCAAATAAGGAGCGGTTTTCGCCCACACGATCGTGATCGAACGACCGAGAGCATGGAGGGGGTTAGGATGGGTTTTGGGCCAGTTTGGAGGGGTGTTGGGCTACAACACAAAGAGGGCTTTTACGATTACCCGGTTAACCGTTGGAGTATCAAACGGTCTCCAAATGGCACGAAACTTGACAGGCGGTCTACCGGTGCTATACCAAGGCCTCTTGGAAAACCTCGGGCCATTCCGAGAAAGTTTAACACCCTCTCACAACAGGAGACAAAAGGGGAACGTCGGAGGACATAGGAGCACCGGATTGCGAAACAGACAATGGGGAAAATGCTCGGATGCATGAGACGAACACGTATGCAAAATGAAATGCACATGATGACATGATAAAATGCAACACGCAAGCAAATGACATGGCAATGATGACAAATAACTGGCAGACACCTGGCGCATCGAATCCGGGGCGTTACAACACTCCTCCACTAACAAGAGATCTCGTCCCGAGATCTTAGGACCGAGACAGAAGGGAAAAGGGGAATGAGGTGAAACAAGAACTCAAGAAAAGAAGCAAAGAATCGAGTGCACTCGAGAAGAAGAGAGGAACGACGAGAATGACGAGAATCAAAAGTTCATGGAAACACGATAGACTCAGAAACAACTCCGGTTAGAACGAGATAAGAAACGAATGAGACTGAAAGGATTTAGGCAGCACTCCGGCTGAACATGGAGAGGATCGAATCATGAACTAGGGAAGATGGAATGATACTTGACAAGAGGAACAACACAATGCCTCTGGAAGAATTGGAAGAGTTGAACGAAAAGAACTTAGAAGAAGGATTGAATGGAGTTGTTGAGAAACTCAACAACGAAAGAATAAGCTTGATGTGGACTTATAGATAACATCTCAAGATCATAAGGTGATAACCGGCCACAAACCAAAATGATTAAATAGCTGAGGAGAACGAAGAAATGCAAAACTCCACTTCAAAAGTTACGGAGAATTAAATGCACCTCGTGAAGCAAGAAGAAGAATACTTGAGCTTCGCCTACAAGAATCTTGATGAACACTTGAAGAATGAATTAAATCCTGACGACCCACCGTGAAGAACTCCGGTAACAAAAGGATGACGAGATAAAATTGAAGAATGAAAGAATAAGATGAGCCTTGCGATGATTTAGGTGGGGGTTCCGACAAAATGGCCGAGGAAATTTGAACTCCGGAAAAGAAAAGATGGGAAACACTTGAAACTAGAATTTATTCATCAAGAACAAACACTGAAGAAAAGGGATTAATCACTTGGGTGAAATAAGAATAAGATTTATTGTATGCTTATCCTTCATCAAAAATTAAATTGATGACAAGCAATGGATTTTGCATACTACTTATTCTTCTTGAAAAGGATTAAGGGGGTATAGCACAAAACTTGAGAAAGTCTTCATGAACCACCGGTAGGATTGAAAAGAACAAAAGGATTAAAATGATAATCAAGGAAAAGAATCTTGAACGAACCATCGTTAGAATTCGGAGATGACTGACAAAAGAGAAATAACCACCGGAAAGAATTAGAAGAAGCAATATGCTGGAGGGGATTTAGATGCAAAAGAACAAAAGATCATGATCTCATTAAAGAACACTTGAACGAAGCACCGAGATAATTGGATAACGGTAGCTGAAATGTGAGGATGAAGAATTCTTCTGGAATGATGGCCTCCGGTGAAAAGAAATGGAAAAACAACTCCTGACATACTTCGGATGGATGAAAAAAAATATCTGACAAATGGAATAATTCTCGAGGATAACAAGAAGCTAGAACCACGAATCTTCGGGAGAATGGGCAAGATTTAGAGGAAAAACTCTTCTTTGGTCTTCAAATAACGACGAGAAACAGCACCAAAATTACTGAGATACTCCGGGAGAATGAAAAGCAGAGAGGTTGAGCCAACAATGAAAAGAATTTGAAAGCAATCTTGGAGAAGGCATGTGACAGATGGAATCCATTCTTACGTCACACTTGAAAAGAATTGAGAATAACTCCGGGAAATTAGAAGAGTCAGGTAAGATCCTGGGAAAAGACCTGCGGGTTAGGGCCCACTGAAGAGAAAACACCGTTGGAAAGGGTTATTGAACAGATAGATGATGCACCAGAACAAATGAAATATTTGAATGAGATGACAACCTCGAATTAATTCGAACACAGACGAATCTCCTGAGATGTCTTGAACACTCCGGAAGGACAAACTGGCGAGAGGTGAACGAGCAAGGAAAACACTTGATCCAAGGAAAAGAATTTGATCAACCCGAAAAACTTGAATTGAGTCCACCGGAAAAGAGATGAAGAATGTCCACCGAGACGAGAATTCACCGGTTGAAATGATCGAGGGAAGACTGAAGAGCTCCACACGAATGAAATTGATGCTCGAAAAAGACTCAGACTCCGGGAAGAAGAGGGGTGGGAGGGCGGGAAAACAAAGGAAACTTGGAAGGGGGAACCGACGAATATCTTGAAGAGAAAACACCGGTTGAAATCATTGAGGAGAGAGAGCAAAGACTTCGCACGAGTAGGATGGATACTCGATTACGGACTCCGGTTTGGAGAAGAAGAAGGGTGGGCGGGTGGGAAAAGAAAACAACTGAGGATGGGGAAACAACTTCGTTGAGAGCGAACTGAGGATTGAACTTGGCAAAGACAAAAAGGCTCGAGTCAACTTGACGAGAAATGCACCGGATGAAAGAGCCGAGAACCTACGATCGGAGAACCCACTGCGTGAACCTAAAGAAAAATTTGAAGGGGAAGAGGAGTAACTAAAAACACCTACGTCAAGATTTCTCACCAGAGCGACGAAGGGGCTGAGGAGTAAAAAGAATCCCTACTCTCCGATATAACTAGACTCCGAAAACAGTTTTTCTTCTAGACTCAACAACGGCCAACCTACACGATCAATCAAGGGGGCTCCTAAGGTCGGTCGAGGCTCTGATACCAACTTGTCACGCCCAATATGCGATACTATCCTAAAGAGACTCGAAGGTCCCACCAAGGATAGAACCGCATATTGAAACGCTTTTGCAAGGTGGATATCATTACATCAACATTAGATAATAGATGGGGATACATACAGGAGGCATACAATGCCACACGAATAAAATATCACAATACTTAAGAGCATCATCCGACTATAGATGAAACACAAACAGAAACTCAAACGACATCCACCCTGCTATCCCAGGCTGCCGACCTGGAACCTATCCCCTAATCGAAGAAGAAGCAGGAGAAGAACTCCAAAGCAAGCAAGCATCACTCTCGCGTCATGATCATCGCGTAACCTGTACCAGCAACTGTTGTTGTAGTAATCTGTGAGCCACGAGGACTCTGCAATCCCATTACCATGGGTATCAAGACTAGCAAAGCTTAAAGGGAAAGGAAGGGGTAAAGTGGTGAGGTTGCAGCAGCGACTAAGCATGATATGGTGGCTAACATATGCAAATAAGAGCGAGAAGAGAGCAAACGGAACGGTCATGAAGCTAGCAATGATCAACAAGTGATCCTGAACTCCTACTTACGTCAAACATAACCCAAAACCGTGTTCACTTCCCGGACTCCGCCGAAAAGAGACCATCACAGCTACACACACGGTTGATGCGTTTTAATTCGGATCTGGTGTCAAGTTATCTACAACCGGATATTAACAAATTCCCATCTGCCCATAACCGCGGGCACGGCTTTCGAAAGTTTAAACCCTGCAGGGGTGTCCCAACTTAGCCCATGATAATCTCTCACGATCAACGAAGGATATACCTTCTCCAGGAAGACCCGATCAGACTCGGAATCCCGGTTTACAAGACATTTCGACAATGGTAAAACAAGACCAGCAAAGCCGCCCGATGCACCGACAAATCCCGATAGGAGCTGCACATATCTCGTTCTCAGGGCAACACCGGATGAGACTATCTACGAGTAAAACCAGACTTCGAGTTTCCCCGAGGTGGCCCCGCAGGCAGCTCAGGTCGGACCAACACTCGAAGGAGCACTGGCCCGGGGGGGCTAAAATAAAGATGTGCCTCGGGCTCCAGAAACCCAAGGGAAAAAGGGCTAGGTGGGGCAAATGGTAAAACCAAGGTTGGGCCTTGCTGGAGGAGTTTTATTCAAAGCGAACTATCAAGGGGGTCCCATAAATCACCCAACCGCGTAAGGAGCGCAAAATCCGGGAACATAACACCGGTATGACGGAAACTAGGGCGGCAAGAGTGGAACAAAACACCAGGCATAAGGCCGAGTCTTCCACCCTTTACCAAGTATATAGATGCATTAATTAAAATAAGAGATATTGTGATATCCCAACATAATCCTGTCCATCATGGGGCAATCTTCAACTTCACGTGCAACTAACAATGCTATAAGAGGGGCTGAGCAAAGCGGTAACATAGCCAAACAATGGTTTGCTAGGAAGGGTGTCAAATGTTAGAGGTTCATGGCAATTTGGGAGGCTTGATGAGCAAAAGATAGGTAGCGCAGCAAAGCGATAGAATGAAGCAACTAGCATAGCAATGATAGTAGTGAGATCCAGGGTAGCGGTCATCTTGCCTGAAATCCCGCTAGGAAGAAGAATGAGTCCATGAAGAAGATGAATGGATGAAGCCCAACCAAGCGTAGACGAACGAATCCTCACAATCGCAACGAAACGGGAACTATCGAGAGAAGCACACAACCTGGTAAACACACCACACATGAACAAGCCATGATGCACAACCAAGCATGATGCATGATAAGGCTACATGAAGCTACTCATGGCAAGAGATGATGCAAACAACAGCAACACATCAAAGCAAGTTTAAATGAGGCCGGAAACAACATATAACAACTTCTGGTAAGTCCTCATATGCAAGTTTCGAAATTGGTCCAGATCTGAATAAACCTTATTTTCAAGTTGTTAAACAGCAAGTTAAAATGCACCAAGATGATCTACACGAGATTCTAGTCAAGTTACATATAAAGTTCATTTAATTCGGAGCTACGGCCTAGAAGATATGAGCAAAACAAGTTAAACATGGCATTGATGCAAAATGCACCCAAACATCAAGCAAACACCTCAAAACATGGATGCAACATGATAATATGAAACTACATGCAAAATCAAGCAAGTTTCATATAGAGCACACTCAAAACGGAGCAACGGTTCAACACACACACTATACAAGATATGACAACAATCTGTCCAAAACAGCAACTAGGCATATTGCAAGCACCAAAACAACATGCTACAGCACCCCAACATGAGAACAAAAAAGGCATGGGCTTGATGTACAGGCAAACCATAACAAAACATGAAAACTGCGCTATCTCCATAAATCACTAGAACATGCTCCAAAACACATGGCAAGATTGCAAATAATAACAGTTTCAGACTTTGCAGAAATAACATCATGTTGCAATGTTTAGAGCTATCAAACAACATGTTACAGGAACTTATCATGGAAAACAAAGGCATTGAATGCTACTACTAAAAACAAAGAACAAAAGTCCCTTACTGACCATGAGCCAAAAATGATCAGAAGATATGATGGCACCCATGTAAACATGGCAAGTTATATGACAGATTCAAACATGGCAGGAACAACAATAAGTAAGCATGTTGGTGAGCTTGTAACACTCACCACAGAGCAATACATGGCATGACAAGGAAACCAACAGTAAGAATACATGTTTATGAAGCTAAGAATGGCAAGATCAAGTTCATAGGGTTCATGGATCACTAGCAAAGCTCATGGCAAAACTGAACTTAATGTTAACAGGCTGACAGCAACATTATTTAGTAATTTGAGAGCAAGATTACAACAAGCTAAAGTAGGCTATAAATGCAACCAGGGGCATGTATTGATATAGAATTACATTTATAACAAAACATCCTTAGTGAACATCTCCAGATTATGCATAGAATGACTTGTAGCGGCAGGTTTACATAGCATCACAAAATAACAGATTCGCCTAGCAAAACAGCAACAGCAAGTACACTACTTCACGAGCTCGATTCACTCACCACAAGTCATTGCATGACAAGATAAGCATAGCATCGGCAAGAAGACATGTTTATGAAACTAACCAAGGCAAGAACAAGTTCATAGCATGCAAGGATCAACTAGAACACCCTTGGCAAAATTGAATAACATGTAAACAATCTGCGAGGAAACATTTTATAGCAAAAGTAGAGCAAGAAAATGACATGCTAGACTACTCCATGATTTTAAACAGGGGCATGAATGGATAGAGAATAACCATATGTACAAAACATTCTTACTGAAGTATCTCAAAATATGCTTGGATCTCTCTGTAGCAACAAGTTTACATGGCATAAAAATAACAGCAGAGCAGGGACTGAAATCGGCAACATCACGAAGCCTAGTTTGCATGCTTGTTCTAGTCACCACATTGATAACAAAAATACATGGCATACACCCCTGTAAAGATGGAATGATGTAGCACAAAACACATGTAGACATCAACCTCATAGGATGCACACATCAAATGCAACAAAAATAACAAATCATCAAGTTATAACAATTTCAGCAGATTAACATCATATAGCACTCTTGCAACGATGATTCGGGCATCTAGATGATCTCAAACAAGCATGGTGCAATGGAATGAAATGTAGAGGATCTCATGGCGTACATTTTGATATATTATGCACGCAAAACGGAGTAGTATTCAGCAAGTTAAGATGCGATGAACAGGGCATAAAAATGTCAAAAACATCAGGGACTCGGGTCAACCTCGGGCTGCACGGTTTTCGAGGTTCACCGGAGTTGCGGGCTGCAGCGGCCGGAGAAGAGGAGGAGGGCGCCGGAGAGGGTCGGCGCCGGCGAGGGGGCACCGGATCTGGCCAGAGCACGGAGGGCAGCGCACGCAGGCGCGCAGGGCGCTGGCCATGGAGGGGGCCGCGAGCTCGGGAGCTCCTCTCCCAGGAGCTTGGCGCGGAGGGGCGAAGGATAGGGCCGGGGCTGGCGCGGGCTCCGGCGAGGCATGGGGGTTGCCGGCGGGAGGACCTGGCGGCAGGGCGACGGGGATGCGCACGGGAGGCGGCGCGTCGCGGTAGATGGCGCGCGGCGGCGGCGCGGCCAGGAACCCCGGCGAGTGGGCGC